>NW_027113818.1:88432-105132 GCF_000696795.3 Halyomorpha halys | reverse complement strand
CTTCATTAATTTTCGAAATAGCTGTAAAATAACTCCAATAAAGTTGTCCTATATTTCTCCCTTCCCCCTTGAAAAAAAAACAAAACTGTAATATCAACACTGTTTACAAAAACTTTCATTGTCTGTAATATTTTGTTTTATTTTTATGATACAAATTACTTGCTACTCTACATTTTATTCCTGATTTATAAACGATTGTCATTTAAATTTTATTTTTTGAATCATGCTTTTTGTTTTATAATAATGTAATTTTATAAATTTATATTATTTTTGTTTCCTATTAGACATGGTTATGTTATTACCTTTTATAAGAGAAAGAGAACCTGATAACTGAGCGGGGTGGGGCATAGATCCCAGAATGCTTAGTTTTGAAGGTTCTGGGTTCGATTCGAAAAATTATTTCTCGGTGGTCCTGAGAAATGAATCTTGACATTCCCACTTTGGGAATATATAGGTCCTCAATGGAGGACTCGAGCCAAAAAAAAAAAGATATTAGTTGGTAAGAAACCGAAGGGTACAAATGACAATTTAGAGAGAAGAGATTTTTTTTTTATCTACCTGTACTGTACCAAATCATAGGCTTCATTGTGAAATTATAATTCATTATTGATAATTTCGCAATTTTGCCAATAATGAGACTTTAATTTGGTTAGGATATGGGTAGATATAAAAATTTCATCTTCACAAAATTGTCATTTTTATCCCTTGGGGGCTTCTCACCCTTTCCTATATTAATTCTATTTGTTTCTTAATTCCTTGTAATATTGTAAAAACATAATTTAAATTTATTATTTAATACTTTTTTGTCATAAAAACATGTTGGTTTTAAAATGTTGCTTTAATATATTTTATTAAAAATTTATCTTAGCATTTTACAAGACATGTTAAAAGTTGATTTTCATGAGTTAAAAGCAACTTTTCTAAACAGAAATTGCCTGTTTACTTGATTTGTGTAGAAGTATGTATAACTTATGAGAAGGAGAAGATAAGGGGTACAGTCAAATGAAGAACACAAATAAGTAAAATAAGTTCTTCACTGACTGCATCTTCTGATGTATATTATCTGCGTTCAACTATCTACTCATCAGTATGTATAATTACTTTGCTTTGATAGTGGTATTACTCAATAAATAATCACTTATTTTGTATTAGAAGTATTCTATGTATAAAACTATAGACTTGGTTACTTTTAAAGAATTAGTGTAACATGATGACTTTCTGCAGGGGGACACCAGTAGAGAAAGAAACCCCCCCAGTCTGTGGTACAATCTTTGGAATACGTCCAATACCAAACAAAATTTTTTTTAATTATGTCACAATCAAAAGCAGTGACATATATCATTTAGATAATTAATATCTATTAAAAAAAAATGTAGGTTATTTTTTACTCGTTGTTGCATCAACTGTGGTCATAATTTATTGGAGTTGGAGGTAAAAGTGAACAAATAACATTGTTTCTATCTACTTGTGCCTGAACCAAGTCTATGCTTCACAACTAATAAAATTGATTTGGTTCTGACACAAATATATGAAAACCAACCTCATTTTAAAAATACCACTTTATCATTTCTACCTTCAACCCGATCAGATATTATTAAATGATATCAGTTCTTACACTATAAACTTATAAGGAATTTTAAAAATTGTATTGATGTAATTAATTGAAAATATTAAACAACCAAAATCATAATACTTAACAATTTATGATTTTATTTTATTTATGAATGTATGAGATAAATACCTTTAATTGCCAAATGAGATGTTTGTATTTTTCCATTGCTTATTACAAGTTATAACTTGGTATATTTTATTTTTATTGTTGAAACATTTAATAATGTATGTTGAGTTTCACTTCTTTTTTTTTTTTTTTTTTCCAGGTTTAAGAAACGCTCCAGGCTGACTGAATTGTAGTGCTGCAATGCTCTGTGAATACTTAACTACACGCTTTTTTTTTTTAATGGTACGTGAATGAAGTATTCTATAAATTCCTTAAACTATGTTTTAAAACATAAAGCAATTGTGATAATGTTTTAGGTTTTTATCCAGTCTATGTGATGGTTACTCACATTGTACAAAGTTATTTTTATTTTAAACCATTACCAGGTTAAGAACCATTGTAATATATTTGTTTAATATTTATGATATACTATGTAAATACATTTAAAACATTATAAAAATGAAACTGCATTTGAGAACTTTATATTAAATTGTTTTTATTTAATTGTTCTTTTCCTATTGATCCTTGTATTTAATAAAATAAATAATGTCATCTTGCATGTTTTTATATTTAGTTATCCTTAATAATCTACGTATTTATTTATTATAACTTTTGATTGCAACATTCCTTATGCAGAAGCAGTCAAATTAAAAATTTACATGTATTGCATAGAGATGGCGCCAGTGTTGACAAATTCTCCAAGACTGTTATCTAACTTTGAGGTTATGTTTGTTCCTGTTCAACTTTGTTATCCCTTTGATACCTAAAACATTTTTTTTTAAAATGAAGGAAAAGATTAGATCAGTGTGTGTTCTAAAGCAACTATGGACCAATATGTTTGATGAAAACTGTTCCCACTTAACAGATCCGGATGATGAATTTCTAGGATTGTTAATGTTATTAGAAACTGCTTTATCTAAAACAAAATGTAAGTTTTTAAGATTACATTAAAGGTCGGCTTCTTATTACAATTCTTTCAAAAATCAAATAATATATCCGACCTATATTAACATTCTATTACCTTGTCATTCTTTGTTTTGTTGTAGTTTTGTGATTATGGTGTGGTTCATATTAATTTCAGATATCAGTTCTAATCATTCAAGTTCGAAGTCAACTTGTGAAAAGCATTTAGCTGAACTGGAATGGAAAGCACAAGAATGCAATAGATTGAAGGCTGAAATCAGTAGGTACTGACTTTTGTTTTGGCCCTTACTATTGAGATTTATACATTTTTCTCAAAATAATTGATTATGTAGGTTCAATCTATTAAGTCCTCTAAATGAAATGAATAAAGGAATTTAAAATTCTATATTTGTTTATGTATATATTATTCTCAAAATCTTTAATTTGAAGGAAGCACTCTATTTGGGGGCAAATTGAATTTGATTTGTTAACATCAAGTAACCTCATGGTTTTGAAATTTTGATTCTTAAAATTTAAAACTTTTAAAATTTGATGGTTATCTAAAGAAGTGGCTCGAGTGTGGATGCTGACTGCATCATATTGTATGTCCATCGATCAAGAAACAACACGTCCATACCAAGCACTAATCAATATATCCTTCATGGCTTATAGCGGTCTAGGTTCAAGTAAACAACATAAATTGGAAGATCATCGACTGTGTGTAATATATAAAAGGAACATGATGTGGGGGCAATCAAAGTAACTCAAATAATAATTAGACTATTTAATTTTTAAATAGTAATTGAACTATTTAACTATTAAGTAGTTTAATTACTATCTGAGTTATTGTTATACCATCCGTACCATCTTCCTTTTACAAACAACATAAATGTTTTCTTTTTGTTACATTATATTTTCATCAACAATTTTTTTCGGTTTTGTAAATGTGTAGAATTGATTTACATAGCATATAACGAGGCAGTTTCTTTTAAATTATTTTTTATTAAATTGAAATTAAATATTCCTCAAACACCATTTCTTTTGAAGATATTCTTTTCTGTCTGTGATAAAAGTTTTCTATTCATTCGAAGAAACCATTGAATTTTAAAACTAGAGTGATGAATGTATCATAATTATTTTTATCATCACATCTCTTTTTGCAAGAGTTTATTAAACCATCATAAGCAATTAGAGTGACTGTTATATTTTTGTTAGTGATGCTTTTTCATATTGTTTATCCATGAATTGCTGTCTTAATTAGTTAATTTCTTAATTACACTTCCGGGAGTTGAAAGTTTTTGCATTAATTATTTTGAATTTATAAATGACAATCACTAATTGTTAATTAGTCTCATAAAGATTTGTTTCAGTATTTTAATGGTATTTCAATGAATTGAATGTAGAAATATTGCTTCTCCTCAATTGGTTTTTATTCCAACGTAATAACCATGCCTAGAAATTATATACAATTATCTATATCTAAAGTGTTGAGATAGTAGTGTTGTGTTCAGTGTTTAGTGATGATAAATTCTTAAAATTCATTCTAATTAACATCAGATTCATAGAGAACATTTCCTTATTATTTATAACCTTATTAAGAGATTATAACCACTAATAAATATTAGTTATGCAAAATATAATTGCTTGAAAACAATGTTATGTTTCCATTTAAATTAGGCTGTAACATATTTCTTTTTTTTTAAATTTATGTAATTGTACTTTAGGAAATGAGAACGGTTCCTTTCGAACATTAATATTTTATCAAGAATTTTATTTTATTTTTGCATTCAAACTACTGACAGTCTGGCTTAAATTCACAATTGATTATTTAAAGATACAGATTTAAGGCCATTGGGAAAAGTTAAATGATTTTAGATTAAGTTGATAAGATCATTGAAAATTAGTGTTAAAATCAATTTAAATTCATTAATTTTATTCTTGTATTGTATAAAGTGTTGATAGTAATATTCATGAACTTCATTTAATATAATTAATGTATTATTTATTTTATTTCTTCCTCAGATTGGAATCTACAAAATGTTCTAAATGTTCTTCATTAGAAATAGAGTTGCTTCATTATAAGAAACAATCGTTAGAAGCTCAGAATCGCATTAAATCTATAGGTATAATATTATTTTATTTAGTGATATTTTAGTTTGTTATCAATTTAAAAAACAAGAAAAGAGAGAAGCAGATTACCATCCACTAAGATCGTTTTTTCCCTCTATTTTTGTTGTAAAACAAATGAATTAATGGAAAAGTGAATTAATTGTGTATCTATTTAATTCTTTCAAGTACAAACTTAAAACCCCTTTTTAACTTTACAATTCTTTAATATATTGTTGTTTTGAGCTTAAATTAGCTCATCCTTAAACCTGCAATAAAATATAATAAATATTTCACAATAAAAAAAACTATACTAATATATAAAATAATCTTAAACAACAAACAACATATATATACATCACAGTAAAATTTTAACTCATTCTAAAATTCATTGTTACATTTTTCAATTTTTTAAATATTGTTTCATTATAGCTTAAAAACTGTGAAAAAAATAAGAGGGGAAGGTGTAGGAAAATGTTAGAACTTCTCTTACACAAACTTAACTTAACTTTCAACCCTCTCATGTAATGTGTAGGGGTTGTAGAGGTGCTTAAAATCTTTAAAAAATTGTGAAAAAAGCTTGGCATTCTGTTTTGACTTTGTTTTTAATTTTTTTTTCATTTCAAATAATTATACTTGCTGTAGTTCAAGTTATGCTCCAGAGTACTTTTGCATATTTTAATTCACTTGATTAATTAATTTTTAGGAGATATATTTATTTCCCTATTATTATTTTTTTTTTTTACCTCTATGGTTTGTTAATTTATGTTTATTTTGTTTTGTAATCATGATTCAGAAAAATCGCATTTGATAAACATTTTTGTTATATTCAAGAAATAATTTTTTTTTATATGTTTGTTAATTTTTTCTAGCTAATATTTTGAAGCTTGGTGACAACATTGATGATTTTCAGGGGCAAAGAAAGAATTCAGCTATGACATTAGTATCGCAAATGCTATTTGAAGAGTCACCTAAACGTAAAAAGAGGCGTACATCTAGTAAATCACCATCTCCGGTTTGTTGAAAAATAATGTTTTTCTTGTGAGATTCTATGTATATTTTGTATGTTCATGACTGTCCTTATGTGTTCTTAGAGAAAAAGAAATATTGGTGATTCATGTGATGGTGTTATTCCAGAGACTGATGTTCTGAATTATCCTGACCTCCAATCATCTGTTAAAGTAAGATCCTTTTTTTTTTTTTTATCGTGTAACTATATGTAATAGATTTAAAAAGAGAAAATAGATTGATATTAATTAATCAAACTTTACTTTTAAAAATGTGATTTAAGAAATGATTGGTCCCTTAATACTGGACTAAATATTTTAGCTATTGTCTGTTGATATAACAATTAAAATGGTAACTGTGAAAACGAAACTCAAACTAAAACATGTTTTGTGAAAAAGCCGTTTCCAAATTTTAATCTAGTATTATTTTTTGGTTTTGAGATTTAAATCAATACTGTTATCTTTAACTATTGTAGGTTATAAACATGTTGCTTTGATCTGAAATTTGAATGTTAAAAATGTAATTTCTAAAAAGATTTAGATTACCTTTTTTTTCGATAAAATGATTGTAAATACGTATAACAGATTTTTAAATAAATGATATGTTGTTTTCTCAAGTATAATTTTATCTTTGAACGAATTTAATGCTACATATTAAATGAAATTTTTGAAATTTTGAAAAAAAAGAAAAGACAGGTTAAAAAGTTCCTAAAACTAAACAAGTCTTCGTCTTTATTTTCCCCACTGTCTCAGGAATGCTTCTTGTAGTGTGTCTATCGCTCAGTACACTTACTGATTCACTGTGCAGAACTCATTCTCAAAAACCCATTGAATGCATCATTCACTTGGTCGGTCATAGAGGTAACAAAATTGATTTTACTACCAAAAGACACATTATTCATTACAACTAAGATCTACCAAGTTCCTCTATAAATTCTCTAAACTTGAAAAAAATAAATAAATAAAAAGTGAGTGTCAATTGAATTTTTAACTCCCAGTATAAAACTCCCACGCAAATGCTGGTGGCTAAGTTTGTCTTGCTGGTAGGTAGGATGTCACATTCCTCATTACAAGCTTCAGTTAAAGTGAATTCAGTTACATTAGTTTTATTATATTTTTTTTTTACAGATCTTGGAAAAGAGTGAAATAATTACTTCTCCTGGAGATGAAAATATCCATGCTTCTCCTGGTGGTTTTGGGGTCTTTAATATTTTGAAGGATCGAACATCTAAGAGTATTAATCTTCCCGTTTCTTCTTCTGTCAGGAGGAGTCCTAGAAGTGTTAAAAAGAATCTAAGTGCTGACTTTCAGGAGAAAAGTATTTTAAATGATTCTCCAAAAAAGAAGTCTAGATCTGTTAAGCAATGCAATGATCAATTATCACTCAATGGATCATTGGTTGATTATGTAAAAGAGGGAAATTCAGAACTCGACAAGATTTGGTTTAGTAATGATGTTTCCAATTCGAAAAAGGAAAAAACCAAGAGTACCGCTCTATTGAATTCCAGTGATGAAGTCTTAAGTGAGACTCCTGAACATAAAGTTTCAAAGAAAAGTGTATGGAAGATGAAAGAATCAAGAGGGCCTGCTGAAATTTCTGGAAACAAAAAATTGCGTCAATTGAGACTAAACCTGAGCTTGAAGAATAAAGATGTTGATTTGAGTTCATTAGATGGCTATGATGGAGGTTCATCTTCTCATATTGGTAAACCTAATCTTGAATCTATTAGTGGAAATGCAAAGTTAGTAATTGTTTATATAATATTTTATGTGTTGTCTTTCTTCTTTTTTAAATTTGTTTTATTTATTTATTTATTTTTAGGAATGTCAATTTAGGGTCTGATGATATTGATACACCATATTCAGCAAATTTTAAACCTGCGAGTACTAGTACTCAAATAGGAAATGTACAGTAAGTAGTTCTCTGTATCATATTTCATTGATATATTTTTTTTAAACAAAATTTTTATCATTTTCTTTAATTGTTATTTGAAGTGCAAATTCAGAGTCTGATGATATTGATACACCATTTACAGCAGATTTTAAGCCAGCTAGTAGTAGTACTCAGAAAAATGAAAAGAAAGGAAAGAATACTAAGTTGCCATTACAAGGGTATTTATTTTATTTTTAATTTTTATTGAGAAATGTTTTATTTTCAAAGAAATGCTGCTCAAACATACACTGGAAACTATACTGACTCTTTGTCACTCAGAAACTCAAATACGAAGTACATTTTCAACAACAAACAGTGGACCAACCCCCATTTTATAAATTATTTGACTGTTCATTTAGTTGTACTACTCGTTGCTCAAATTGTATAATTGTAATTTACATGTATTCTTTAGTTCAGAAAGTATTATTTTTCAATATAGTGATGTAAGCAAGAACAAAAAAAAAATTCAAGTCTTTATCCCAGCATTTTAATTTGTACTTCAATTTAGTCTCTCTTCTAAAACAATGTTTGTAATGACTTTTTCCTATAAATTGCACTGAATTTTAACCTTTGTACATTTTTCTGACGTTATTTTCGATTTTTTTATTTTCATTATTTTTAAGATTTTCTCTTTTTTTATTCCTGAAGAATTTAGACGTCTCATTCTTTGAGCCCCAGAAGTAAGTAACATTGTTTTCACTAGGTTTATTGAAAGTTTTCAACTTAGTGGATTTCTTTGTACGCACACTTTAAGACACTCTTCATCGAACTAGGCTTTATTCTTATTAATTTCCCTTTTTGTGAGGGACAAATTACCTCTAATTCCTACCCACAACTTCTCAATGTCATTGTGACCTTCATCTAAAGGTTCTAAGACTTCAAATCTATTTTTTATTTTGAGCGTGAATTGATTTCGAATTAAAGGGATTTCTCCAGATTGAAATTTTCGGGACAGGAGCCGTTTTCATTTTTCTTTTTTATATTAAGTTTTTGTAGAATTTTCGCGATTACTAGTTCGTTATCTGAACCATCTTCTGTCCCTCGGTAGGATCTCGTGTTAATTATGATATTTTCCCATCTATGTTGTACTAAGAAATGATCGATTTGATTATGCGTTTGGGAATCTGGGGATGTCCAAGTATATTTGTGAATATCTTTACGTTTGAATGTAGTACTTTTTATTATTAGGTTTTTCAATATGGCAAAGCTAATTAGTTGGATTCCATTAACGTTTCTATATTCATGCAAACTTTCTTTACCAATCGTTGGATAATATACTTCTTCTCTTCCAATCTTTGTGTTTGCACCTCCTAATATTATTATACAGCTTCGCGGTAGTTAATAATAGTAAACTCCTTCCAATTTATCATAGAATTCATATTTAATCTCTTCATCACTGTCTTTGGGCAAAGAATGAAAGTTTATCAGAGCGATTTTGAACCAATGTCCCTGAAATATTGCTACTGATATCCTATCACTAAAAAATTTGACATCCCTCAACACGGAAAGCAAACTATTCATAATAAGAAATCCAGTGCCAAACAAATAATTCCTGTTTCCTCTGTATCAAATAGTGTACTTCCCTTCCTTTAATAAGCCCGCTCCTAGCCAGCGAACTTCTTGCAGCACTACAATATCTAAATTGTATCCTTTAGCCTCATTTACGACTGATTTTAACCCACCAACGGAATTTAAACTTCTTACGTTCCATGGTCCTATAATTATATCTCTAATTTTCAATTTGTGTCATGAATCCCCAAAAGCAGTTCCCACCCGGAGACCCAAATGGGGGACTAGTTTACCTCTGTATAATGAGTGTTTTATTTCAGTAGGATCTATGAATGTTTTGTGGTATTTTGTGAACCAAAAAATATGTGAGAAGGACGTTCAATCCTGTCAGACCCTCCAGCAAGCCTGTGGGGCTGCTCTCATTGTAGGTCAGCGAGTCTACTGGACTTAGCCGAGAGGAACTTCCGAGGAATTTTCACCAACCATCCCCACATCCGCCACCCGTGGGACGCTCCCCTGCGCAGTAATGAGCCTGCGCAAGGGATACATTTTTAATTGAATAGAGAGATTAATTTTTCTTTTTTTTAAATTATTTTTTTTTTCTTTTCCCAAATACATTTTTTTATTTCCTTCTCCCAAATAAATACCTATATGAATCAAACCAATAACATCATATTGATTAATTGAATTTGTATACTGAACTAGCTTGTTTCCAACAAAAGAACAGATTTGAGCAAAAGTTGACATTTTCTACTTTTCATTTCAGTAAGATAATATAAACTCAATTTAAAATGTTTAAATTTTATCTTTTTCTATTTTGCTTATGACTTTGAGGACATGCTGATTAAAATTAGAGAAACTTAAAACTTTTCTTTTGGATCTTAATAGTTTTAAAGTAAAATAGCTACTTAAAACATCGTTCAGGTTATCTTTTTCCTTTTTTTTTTCTTCTTTAAGAAAAAGATTCCTTAATTTTTAATTTTCTGTTTGTTTTGTAAATGTTTATGCAGTTTAAAATCTTCACGAAGTCCAAATTATAAGTATAAGAGAGATGCAGTACGAAAAAGAGAAGAACGAATGAAACTTGACGGTTGGGATTGTGAACAGTGTGCAAAGGTAACATTATACAAATATAGTTGTAATAATTTATCAATTTATCTTTTTATTTAATTCAGAAGATGTTACTTGACCAAACATGTCAAAGTCGAGGTCAACTTCAAAGATGTAAATTTCAATTTGGTTTTTACAACATTAAGTGATGGAAACTGTTAGAAAATGTCTAATCTACATCTGCCAAAATATTTTTAAGTTTTGTCAAAAGATGGTATACAATTATATATATATAATGGGAGTAGGTAGCTCATTAATAAGGCAATGGACTGCTAACTCAAAGGAACCAGGCTCGGATCCGGCTGTGGCTGAAAATTATTATCTGTTTTACTGTAGCCATGAGTCAACCCTGTGGGTTTGGAAGCCTTATGGGGGTCCTCCCAGCCTCGTAAAGTGAGTACCCTTATTGGGTACAAATCTGGCGGTCAAGCGTGATTCTGACTAAATAACCTCCTTGCACAACTGTTGGTCTAGTAACTGCAGCTCTGCACACGAAACATTTTTCAATCCATATTGTTTTATTATTATTTTTTTTCACTATCAAATAGTTGACGTCTGTTTTGTAGCATTCTTTATTAAATACTTTAATGTTATGAGATTTTTTTTTTTAAATGGTACAAAAAATGTTAAATAATAAAAATATCTTCCTGTTTAATTGTAACAACTAACTTCAGCTGGTTATAAGTAAACCCACAAATATTAATTTCTATTAAACTACCAATTAATTGTTTTAATAGTTAAATTTCCAATTAAAGTGTTACTAGCTAGTATAATTATATTTCTATTTACTTTATTTCATGTTTGTTAGCTTTATTTTATGTTGAAATATGAACTAGCATTATAATATATCTCCCTCAGATATATATATCACCCTCAGGTCAATATCTCCCTTTTGCATGCAATAATATATTTGACACTTTGAATAATATTGAAGGAGCTTCAATAAAAATCAAATAGTTCTAACTTTTGTTAAAATTGCCACTTCAATCTACCCCTCATATTGAATTCATAATAATGTATAATCAATATAATCAGGTCAATATATTGACAAAATTTAGTACTTCAGTATTATTGACCATTTAAGGGGCCATTTTGATATGCAAATTTGTGCATTTGGGAGTCATTAATATTGACTATGTATGGGACCCTTTGGGCTTGAAAAGTAGATTTAATAGTCTGGATTTGTTCTTTATGATGACTATTCATATATTTTTCATGTTACTGGTCATCCATCTTAAAGGCAATCTGAGATTGCACCAACTCCTCAAAATTCAAACCAAACCGATCAGGTATAGGGTTGGCATGGTACGGTCATGTGGTGCTGGCATGGTGATGTTAAGACAGTAACCATTCTTTTAATTAAGCGGTTTCCTACTGTGTTGTGAGCAGCACTTTTATTCTACTTTTTTTTTGTTTACCTCCTGCCTGTCATTTCTGACATACAGGTTACCACACTAGTCTTGCAATGGTGGGGGGAAGGAGAAGTTCAAGTTTTCATTGCCATTAAATAAAAGTCAACCCTCTCCAGGCCGGATTCGATCTGGTGCTGCTGCGGTTTCGAGGTTGTTAAGGTAGATATGTTAACTCCCTCGGCTACAGGCGGCCCTGTATCTTCTAATTCTATTCTATAAATGGTTCTCAGTTCCTACCTAGAGATTATTTTAGAGATTCACTACTTATTTCAATAAAGGAATGATATTGTATGTCTTACTGGATTTATTTTTTCTTCTGTATTTTATTTCTTTTTGATATTAATAAATATTGAACTTTAAATTTTTTTTTTCTTTATGCTATCAGTACTATGGAGCCATGGATCTGAGCCCATCTAAAATCAAAGCGAGAATGAATAAATGCTCTAGACATCGAGATAAATTTGATAAGTTAAATGAGACGCCTGCAGGTATTTTTATGTGATTTTGTTTCTTTTTAGATTTTGATTTGTATTGATTAATTTTTCTATATTATTACCTTTTGTTATAGACTATTGGAACCCAATATTCCCAGATACTGAAGAATGTAGACAGAAGAAACTTTATGTCTCCATACATTGCCCAAGAGACAGTGACAAAGATCATTTGTAATGTGCTGTAAATACCATTTTATGTTGTAATTTTATTGTATATTAAAATATAAATAGTTATTGAATATAGTGGTATGAAAAGATAAATTATATTTATTTTTTGTACTGTTTATAATTAAATCTGTTAATTTGTATTGATGATGTCTTATCGTGATCCATTATTCTTCTAATGTTTGTGTAGGTTGAATCTGAATTTTAGATGTTTGCACTATAAAATAGAAAACTTTAGATGTAAGACTGTGTTCCAGAAAGATATATTAATATTAACTCAAACTTCAATGATCCACTTTTATTCTCAACTTTTTATTTTAAAAAACTTTCACTTTCGTATCTCAGTAACAATATCAACAATAAAACCTTTTAATTTTATTATTTATGAGATTAATAGAAAAGGAAAAACAATTTTTGAAGGATAGTTTTGTTTTGAAATTATGTGGTTTATATAAGACATGAGCAATTAGCCTGCAAAAGAGACAATTTTTATTGAATTAAATTTAGATATTTTTTGCAATATATCCTGGCAAGGGACCAATCTTATAAAACAACAATATAAAATTGATACTTGATGAAATAAAACTTAAATTAATTTATTTTAAAAATAAAACTTAGTAATGGGAATATTTTTTGTAATAAACATGGGTATGGTACTTATACCTATCCCTAACCACAGATTCAAAAATGTTATACATACATAAATTTGTTTAAAATATAAAATAAATAATCTTCATTATTTAATTTGTGTTTAAGAGATCAAACTTTGTATTCTTTTGTTTTTTCAAAGAAATACTCCTACCCGCACTACTTCTTACTTTTTATTTAATCATTGGCAACATTTCAGACATTTGTCTTTCATTGGGTCCAATCTATAATTATATTTTTGAAAAATTAGATCTTATCAGCCTTTTACATTTACTTCCACATTTACATAATTTATGACTATATCATACAATATATGTAAATTATTATAGGTAATGAGAATAACCAAATATTGGGTTGTAAAATTTTTAAGTTTTTTACTGGTGATTTCAATAAAAACTTTAGATTCTTGTAAATATTGGGGTATCACATCCCAGCAAAACTCCAATAATTTCTGCAAAGACACGTGAGGACGGGTGTTATAGTGATGGAAAACTATGTCTTTGCGATTAGCCAATGCTGGACGCTTTTGCTCCTTGCCTTTAATTGTTCCAACTGGACACAGTATACTGAAGAATTAATGGTCTGGTTGGGCGGGAGGAGCTAAAAATAAAGGACACATTTCCAATCCCACCAATTGCACAGCATAACCCTTTTTGGATGTAATCCTGCTTTTGGTGTTGTAAACGGTGGGTCACTTCGTTTTCCCAGGATTTTTCCCTCACAATATTATTATACAGGACCCACTTTTCTTCCCCAGTTATCAACCTTATTAAAAATGGATCATTAACATTGCGTTTTAGGAAGGAATTACTAATGGATATGAGGTCCAATAAAGTCATTCAATGAGGACATAATAGTATATGATTAATTAAGTTGTATAAAAAATTGTTTCCAATAAAATAATTAAAAGTAAACAAGGGTATGGTTAAACATGGTTTAAAATATGTTGTATAAAAATGAACAAAGTAAATTAAAAAAAGAGAAGATGGTCAGGGGGTGTGGTCAGCAGAAAAAACAGAAATAAACAAAAGAATTATTTATTTGTGTTGACGTTTCGACCTAATTTTCAAGTATTCATCAGGGCTATAAAAACAAAAAGACAACAACAATCATTCAGAGAGAAAAAAAAAAATAATAGACTAACAAATTTGGAAATATACATAACAATGAAATGTATTTTTTACTTTCTTCATTCCCCATTCTCCATATATTTCTTCTTACCCCTTGTTCTTTCTTTTTACAATATGGTTTTTACCTACGCTCCATTATTATTAATTTAACTACTTCTTTATACTCATCTATATAACTAAATGGTTTTTAATGTTGTATCAATATAATATTCTTACCCACTGTATAATTTATATATTACTCATATTTATATGTATATAAATAATAATGTTATTAATCTACTACTGTCTTTGTCCATAGTTATTAATCAACTAGTTTATATTTTCATTTCATTGTTATGTATATTTCCAAATTTGTTAGTCTATTATTAATTTTTTTTCCCTCTGAATGATGGTTGTTGTCTTTTTGTTTGTATAGCCCTTATGAAGACCTGGAAATTAGGTCGAAACGTCGATACAAATAAATAATTCTTTTGTTTATTTGTATTTTTTCTGCTGACCACACCCCACGACCATTTTCTCCTCCTATATATCTACAGTCAACTATCTTCACCTCATTATAAATAAACAAGAATTACAAAAAGTATTTGACAATATGAAAAGAAATGAAAAATTAGATCAAAGAGAAATATAAAAATACAGTACACACTAAATAATGAGAATAAGGGATATTAGAATAAAATAAAGGCCAAGAAAAATGATGAGCAAAATAGGACACTCCGGTTTCTGAATGACGGAAAGCGCAAGGAGAGATAAAGGCCGATGAAGGTATTAACAGAGTAGGAGAGAGGGGGAATTTAATTGTTAACAAATGGCATTACATATGTAAGTGTAAGTGGAAGGATGTAAAGTAATCTTGAAGTAAGATAATATTAGGAAATATAAGAAAATAATAAATATAGGTAGACACAAATAATAATAAACATAATAAGCGGAGAAATTATGTATATATAAATATGTAGATAAAATACAAAAATGCAATAAAATTAAAAGCATGTATAAAATATATATAATATAGTGAAGAAAAGAAAATATACAAAATTGAACAGAGGTACAAAGGTGTTGTAAATTAATATAATAAAAACATTAAATATACAGTAATAAATGTTGGAAAATATGAGATAAATATAAAATAACAGATAAAAGATATGGGAGGATAATAGGCGAGTTAATTTCTGAATGCAGAGCTAAGAGGAATTAAAATAGAATTATGGTAGTGTTATAAGGCTTATAATTCTGTCCTAGGTCAGAGAGATACAATCGTTATCATCTCTTTAAATAAAATAATTAATTATTCGGTACTTAATAATTTATTTTTAAAGAGTTCATAATTATTAATTATGACAGCTAATGTGTTTATTTTAGGGTTGAATCAGTATGAGAACATTGTATGAGTTATCCTCAAAAAAATATCAGTTGCATTGTTTACTTCAGATGGATGTGACAGATTTTTTTTTTATGTGTCTGTTTTCTTCCCTGGTTATAATATTCATTAAAGAAACAATCATTTCTTCTTTTAAAAAAAAATTAGTCTCAAAACCCTTAGTTATAATTTCTAGCACCTGCAATGAAATAAATTTCGATTGATATCTCTTCTCTGTAAACTCGGAATATTCTTTAGTTTAAACAACCTTACAAAAAAGTCATAATAATCTCGGATCTTCGGTCGTATCCATATGCTTTAGGAAACATTTGAGATTCCTTTTAAGGTCGGTGGCTAAGTTCTTTTCCATCACTTTAAAAAAATTAAAATTTGGTTCCATAAAAAGTTGTTTGAGCTATATTTTATGTTGCATTCTGCTCTTTATAATTCTCTGGTGCCTCATGAAAATTGGGGAATTTTTTGAGAATCACCCATAGGCATAAATGCCACAGAGTTTATTGAAACTTGTTTCGGTGAATAGATTCGCTTTTAAAACTTCGATTTTCCCAGGTTTGACGTAACTCTGTCCCTTAGTTACACGTAATTTTTTATAAGCTTATCAATTTTTTAACTATGCAAAAGACGGAATACAACTGGTATGACGTCGTCCGTTGTTTTTACCACTGTCCAATGCAGCGTTTTCTAAACTTTTTTAGCAGCACACTTTTTAGTCTAAAAAAATTTGCGGTCTTTTTGTTAGGCTTTAAAAAATTTAGCAGCATCCTTGTCGAGATAAATATAAAAATATCGTAACAGTTATCCTTAGTGCGTTTGAGTACGTACCAAAATAAGAAAAAAACAGTGCTAAGTAAATGCTGGAATGCTATTTTAATTTTTTTTTTTGTAATATTTTTAGAGGCAGCGCGGTAGCGATGGGGTAAAGGCCGTGGCTAAACTCCAAGTATCCGATTTCAAATCCGGTTGGGCAGAAAATTGTTTTCTGTTACACTGTAGTCGAGAGTCAACTCCTGTGGGTTCTGGAGCCCTCATGGGGTCCACCCAACCTCTTAAATTGGGTACCCTTAACTGGGTAAAAATCTGGCGGTCGAGCGTGATTCTGACCAAATCACCTCCTTGCACAACCGTTAGTTTAGTAACAGTACTTCTTTACAAATTAGTGAACCCCTGACCTTTCATGAGTTGTAG
>NW_027113818.1:86079-87782 GCF_000696795.3 Halyomorpha halys | reverse complement strand
ACTTTTTAAATGATTTTTTTTTTCACTTGAATTGAAGCTATTATATTTTTGATGAAATGATTATTTTATCAATTAAATTGAGTCTGAATTGTCCAATCTGAACAATAAGAAGTTAAATAATTGAAGAAAGTAAATAGTAAATGTCATGACGGCAACTGTCAAATAGTTAAAATCCGCGGCTGTAAAGTATCGCCGCTTTTACGTGATGGTAGTTTAATTGTCACTTCATATACTGTTAACCATCATACCAGTCCTGTGTTAGAACATTGTCATAACGACAACTGTGATATTTGATAATTCACATGAACGATTAAATAAAAAATCTTGTGCAGTTGGAACATCACACGACTTTCAGTTACCAGCCTACTTTAGTTGAAATTAATCCTCGCTCAGTTCAGAACATATATTTTAAAATATTCACTCTGAGAGTACTGATTTTCCAAATGAGCATTTCGGTTGATGGATTGACTAACTCCTGTATGAACAGATTTCAGAAAAGTACTTTTAATGATATTTTACGATGCAAATTTTAACGACAAATTTTACTAAGAATAATTTTACAAAGTCACTTATAGTGTCAACTGAAAGGCTCATGTACAGGTTAAATGAAATTTTAAGAAACTTATTCAATAACTATAGTAGCAAGAGAATTTTTTCAAACTGCAAACATGGAAAACCCGCAGCGTGTGCGCCCGCCAGTTAAAACTCGTGTTAGAACAGACCTTTTATTGGTGCGTTTTCTGTCATTCTCAATTATCTTCTACGCCTGTCTATCTTAAATAGTATTTTTGTCTAATACCTTTGCGTTATAGGTATATTTAGGCTGCTTATAAAATTCTTTCATAGTTTATATTTATCTATTTTTCATTCCTGGTAAAAAAAAAAAAGTGAAATGGTTAATTATTTCATATAAACAAAATTAAAGTTATATTGTTGGAAGATAGTCTGGGTGGTGGTAAATAAAAGTATCAGAATAGTAGAAGAAAACTGTTTATTGTTAACCAACGTTTCGCCCCACTTTGCAAGGCTTCGTTAGGTCTGTCAGGTTGAAAAAAAGATGACAACTCCATTGTTGACAACTTCAGTTGTCATCTTTGTTTCAATCAGAGACAGCCCTGACGAAGCCCTATAAAGTGGGGCGAAACATTGGTTAACAATAAATAGTTTTATACTATTGTATACTTTGATACCTTCATTGACCACCACTCGGACTATCTTTCTACAATATACTTCATACGGTCAACTATCTTCTTCTAAAATTAAAGGTACTTTTCAGGAAGCTATTAATAATAATATTAATTAAATAAGTCGAAAATTTGTTATTTAATCTTGTTGGACTTTAACTGTTTTAATGATAATAAGTCTTTGCTGATATCAAAGGCCATTTACTTGTGTATTGATATGCCGAGTTTAATTAGAATCATTCGAACGGCTTCAGAGAAAATAAAAAAAATGTGAACAAACAGGCATTTCCTGTTAGCCGATTTTATCAATAAAGATGCTGGCGTATAGTTGCATTGAATGTGTAATTTAAGTTTCGTACGACTTTTTGTTTTTGAGGTAGGCTGTTCACAGACACACAGACCACTTTGTAAGACTTGGTAATTTGGAATCAAGGAACCTCAAAAGGTATAATTCCGTTGAAAATTTTACTAACAAAAAGTTTTGCTGCCCAACTATATTGGATAGCTAAATTCACATCA
>NW_027113818.1:82265-85565 GCF_000696795.3 Halyomorpha halys | reverse complement strand
TCACTATTCGAAAGTGAATCAAGGCCTCTTCGATTACGATCGTAACGATTTTTTTTTACCACCTATGGTTTTTACAAAAGACACGTGTATATATCTATTAAATACTTACGATTTAGCCAATTCGAAATCTTTCATAGGTTTAAA
The DNA here is from genome assembly GCF_000696795.3 of Halyomorpha halys. Taxonomy (NCBI): domain Eukaryota; kingdom Metazoa; phylum Arthropoda; class Insecta; order Hemiptera; family Pentatomidae; genus Halyomorpha; species Halyomorpha halys. The sequence goes on along the minus strand of NW_027113818.1, from coordinate 85,421 downwards.
AAGAAATGAAGCGTAAGGTAGGGATTTTGGTTTAGCGAGGTTGGTAGAAGAGCTACAGAGAGGGTAGCTAGAGCGCGTGATGTTGCCAACTCTCGGGGATGGAAGAGAAGCGGGCAGGACGCCGCTGGTGTGGCTGAACAAGCGACCCTGAGGATGAGCATTACCATGTCAGGGCAATGCACCACTTAGCAGGAGCACTGGCTGTTTTCGTCGTACTGACTGGAAAAGTGAGTTTCTATAAAATTATTAGAGCTCAGCTCTTCCACGTCATTTCTAAAATTATTTACTACTTGTTGTTCATTAATGTACAATTTTTCATTGTTATTATAGGAGATAGAATTTCTTATTTTATCTTATCATGTTAGATATTTATTGATTTATACCATCAAAATACTGTTCATAAATCACGTGTTATTTTAAAATCCCTCCCCCCTACTTTGATGGTATTTGTTTCACTCAAGGATCGATATTAAGCTACCTAATTTTGATTAATAGCTTTCAGCATTGATCGATTAAATGTCTTCTAGTTGTTAGTTCAGTCATCTCTATTACCATTTATTATTCCAAAAGTACAAGGTTATTATGAACATTGTTTATGTATTTATTATGGTTGAAAATTTAAATGGGATTTCGATGAAATTCATGTCTCATTTTCATAGAACGTTTTGACAAAATGTTATTATATAAAGATGATAGAATTTATAAGGCTATTTATCGGGTTGAAAGATGTTTATTTGTGTGTATGTTGGAGCTAACCCAGTTCCGGAGTCGATCAATACAGCAAACCGTCCACTCCGAACCCACAACCCATTCCATAACTTACTCTATTTGTCTCTTATTTTATTCTGTTACAGCTCATAATTTTCATAATATTTCTTAGTTTTTCTTTAATTTTTTAGCTTCATTTATGCATCTCAAGACTTGTCTTTTGAGTAAAGAAACTCATATAAACACATCGACATATGATATTGTATTCTCCATTTTATTATTAGTTGTTATTGTCTTTTTTTCTATTCACTTTTAAAATATAAAAAAAACAATTAACTTATATAAGTAGGTAATTATTAAAATGTCATAATATTTTGTGTCGAATTGTCTCAACGCGTATCTCATATTTCATCAGTTTTATAAACATTAAGAAATGTTTTACTTATTGAAGATTTTAGTCGACCACGTATCTTAAAATAACCAATATTTGGAGAGGAATCGCGTGAAATTAAAATTTTCTATTTTTATAACAGAATTTTTATTTATTCTTATTTTTGACGAGGTATGAAATATCATCACATATGGTAATTTAGTTTTTAGAATAATATATCATCGGTGCAGTGCTAAAGTAGTGAATCTGTAAATTTCTGAGAATTATTGTGTTTGAATAATGACTGCACATTTAAGGCAGCAGCTTCAAAATTTTACAAGTTTAATCAAAATTTTTAATTTTGATATACGACAAGTAGTCATTTGGTATTCATCGATAATTTGTACCTTTTAAATAGTTTCTTTAACAATGTACCGAACAGATACTTTTCAAGTGACCTTTTTCTATATCGTCATGCGTCAGTTTTTTCGCCCTATTCCATACATTCTTGTCATTTATATTGAATTATTTTGTTTCTCTGTTTCACTATCAATTATTTTAACTATCACTTTATTAATAACTTCCAGTTTCTTTGAAATGACTTCTCTGATCATTGTATGATAATCTACGTTTTATTTAAATTAGACAAAAGGAAAAGTAAGATTATAAATAATATTAAATAATTTTTTTAATTTGTATGGCATATATATTATTCTAGAAAACTGAATTACCCAAAATATTCCTGAAACCCTTAAAAAAAAAAAAAAGACTTGTTAATTTTTATAAAACTATTTAATTTATTTATGGTTAATTACTGATTATGTTTCCAAGGATTTAGTTCTGAGAATAATGAAATTTTATTATTAATAAAATTTTTAAAAAATCGTCTCAATTTTATTGTTGTTAAAAAAAAAAAGAAGATTGATCTTAGTACACATGGGTCAGAATCGCCAATCATCTTCGATTGATTTGACGTCAATCCTAGTTTTGTCACAAAATGTTGGATGTAATCGAATTAATTAAAATATCTAGTTATAGAAAATTCAGTGTATTATTTACTGATCTTAAAAAAATCCTTAGTGTTTCAAACAAGAAGTTTAATAAACTCTTTTAATCGAAAGGTCAACTCCATATTTATTAGAAGTCCTAGATAATGTAAGCAATATATAAATATTTAATTTTTTTTTCATTATGAAGTCAATATTCTGAAATGTCAGGCTGCAATGCAGAAGTCACTTCATCACCTAAATGAAAGTCGTTTTTGCATTCATTCAGTTGCATTAGGTTTATTAGATAAAAAGTAATATTTAACGGAGAACCATTTGATTTTAGTAACAATATTTTAAAATAGAAATAATTGTTTTTTTTTTAAACTTTTAATTGATAAATATGTCAAAACATTTCGCAAATGCTATTAAAAACGATGTAATTTAATTTTTGGAAAAAATAAAATGTAACCCATCTTTAAACTTATAGGACCACTTTTTAAGTAGAGGTTTTTCAAAAATCCTTAGACCGACATAATTTTTTTTTGGCAAATAGTTTTCATGTCCCATGAACACCTTCAATTCGCTACGAATCAATTACTTTTCAAAAACTTGATAAACTTCAAGGTACAAAAAAAGTTTCTCCTAGCGGAATCTGGTGGAAAAAAGTTTTTTCAAATCAAATAATAAATATTTAATATTTAGTAGCATACTTGAACAAAACAGAAATGTTAGATAACATACTACAAAAAAAAAAAAATAAAATAAAAAAAATGCATACTTCTGGTTACTTTATTTCCAACTATAAACTAAGCAAAAAATTACTATTACTACGTTGTCGTGTTTCCATGGTTTTGATAACAATATTTAAATGTTGTCATAGTTATAATTACTGTAATGAAAAGCATGAAACACGAAAACATTAATTTTTCTCTTAGTTATCAAAACCTTTCAATTGATTATATTTATGCATGCAATACTACTAACCTACGGTTTAGGTTAGCTAAATAGAGATTCAAAATCGAAATCAGAAACAACTGTTATTATATTTAAAACAATTCTAAGGTCAGTGCCGATGTACGGCTGTGAAGT
>NW_027113818.1:81431-81836 GCF_000696795.3 Halyomorpha halys | reverse complement strand
ATGAGATTTGTGTTGTATGTCAGTTAGATCAGTGTGGGGCTCAAAGACAGAAAGATGGTCGGCGACTATTTCGGATTTCTCCTGGTCCGAAAAAGCCCAGGAACCATCATCTTTTCTCAACGGTACTGATACCTCATGTTATTGTTAGAGTCACTTTATATGTCTCCACTTGAGCTTTGGGGCTCCACTAAACCTTCGAATTCCTCTCGAATCCAATCTTTACAATCCAAAATCCTTCGTAAAATGCTCAATGTTGTAACCGATCTAGCCCGAACCCGATATTATTCCTTCCATAATAAACTCCCTAACCATATTATTCTAGAAAACTGAATTACCCAAAATATTCCTGAAACCCTTAAAAAAAAAAAAAAGACTTGTTAATTTTTATAAAACTATTTAATTTAT
>NW_027113818.1:76807-80931 GCF_000696795.3 Halyomorpha halys | reverse complement strand
AATGTCTCAGCACCTAGCATCGGGTTCACTGGTAAATGATCTGAGCCAAGGTTTGTTTATATCAGAGACCTCAAATCTTTGGCTGTCGAATTTTTTAAGGTATATAACTATTTAAAAACGAAATTTCAGTTTTGTACTGCTTTTCGGTTTTGAGCCAGGCTTTTCACATACATAAATTTTTCATATTTACACACGCATGCAAGACCATTTTCAAAACTTGGCTGTTTGGACACAGGAGACTATTCCTTCTAGCTTATAGAGCTCATTTGCCTGTACTGAGAACGATCATTTTATTTTTGAGTAATTTGAAAAGGATATTTATTGACGAAATGAATAAAGAGTAGATTTTATGTTCTTTAAAAAATAAAAAATAAACTTTGACCTTTGATTTTGGGACTAGGTATTTTTGTTTTTTCTTTCTTCAGATTTCTGATATTATATTATATTTTGAAATTAATATTATAAAGAAAAACTATATAATGAAGCGAGGTAGATTGCATACCCTACTGTTCTTTGAAGATATAGTGACGCCAAAAAGAGGTTGTTGACCACGCCTTCGGAGCTCAGTTTTATATTGAAGTTAATAGGAATGTATGCCAACATAAATTACACTGAAACAGAATGCAGCGGATGATTGGTTCCTACCAGCAGTGTTCAACATAGGGCCCGCTTTTTTGGCTTCTCTTTTCCTGGTAGCACATCTCCCTTCACCGTACCGCCTTCTTCCAAAAATAAAAAGAAATGTATAACAATGCTGAAGTAATTCATCAATTTTATCACCATGGAAATATATCTAAACACAGCTATAACTATTGTTATTTTATTCCATTAAACGTTTTTACATATGATCCATATTGACTTGATCAACATTAGTTAATTATAGCATTGATTGGCAAGGCTATCTTTGTATTCTTTGCATTAAGTTATGAAATTTTAGCTTAATTAGTTTCGTGTAATGATTCGCGTGTCCTTACCTGTTAAAGACTGGGTCGTTCGATATTAACAACTAATGGTATTTACGACCTTCATGGCTCTTAAGCGCCCTCATCACTGTAGGATCGTCCCCAAAACGATTCACTAATTCGGATTATTATTACTTTACAATAGTATCAATAATATGAAAAGAGGGAGAGGGAGAGAGAAAATTCTATAGTATAAATTTTATTAAGATAAATAAAATTTAGTATAAAATTTATTAGGATGTTGGTAGATTTAAAATTAAAATTTGTATTCAGTTTTCATACCATTAGGTAGTGTACTTTTTTTGTGTGACTTCAGAACATTTTTGTTTGCAGCAACTCATTCATTTGGACGAGTTTTTTCTGTCTGCCATGAAAGTAGAGATATCAACATAATATTTCACTTATCGATTACACTTCGTTTGAGTAAACATGGATAACACATTGCAGCAAACAATTACTGCACAACATGATTAAAAACAATTGTAATAGAGATTGTAATAACTCAAGTTACTTTCATTTGCTTGTACATTTTGTTTTACCACTTTTATTTGTATACCATGCATAATGTTTTATGCGTTTAAAATTATACATATACATAACACCACTGTCTTCCCTTCACTAAAATTAGCATTGGATTTCCTTCAAACTATGACTTCTACCATTTCAAGAATTGAAAACTAAAATAATATAAAAACTTCTTGTGTCTTGGTTAAATGCATTTAAACATTTTATTTATATTCAAAATGCATCTAAATGTATTTGAATATTCATAATAATTCAATTAAAAGGGAATTCCATTTTTTAAAATAATTTATTTATTGTTATTTACAACTGCATACAAATATATCAAGTAAATTTGCTATAAGTTATTTAATTAAATGATACAAAGATGTGGAGAATCTCTCCATTGATACAATAACATTTCTAGAGGAGAAGATCTCGAGGCCATCTTCTTTTCAGACGCCTTAGAGGATTGTTGAGTAATGAAGGAGAAGTCTGATTAGAAACGAGTTGGTTTGGGTGGTTAGGAAGCCCAAAAGGAATAGTTTGGCTGAACGGACAGGAATTTGATTTCTTTAGCATAGCAAGAGGGGTCAAACAAGGTGCCACTCTAAGTCCCTTGCTATTTTTACTGTACAAGGATGAAGTGGCTGCCAACTGTAAAAGAAGAACAGAGTGGACGTTCCTGGGCCGTAGAAACCTCCGCCCGGTGGTCTTACAACTCCTCCTCTTCGCGGACAATATTGTTCTCGTTGCGGAAACCCCTGATAAATTACAGCAAGCAGTGACTGAATGGCACGAAGAGCTCCACTGGAAAGGAATGGAAATAAATACCAGCATAACCAAGATATTACAAGTGGAGAGGCAAGTAGATCTCCATATATATTGTTACAGGGAAGAAATGGAAGTGGTCGCAGATTTCACCTACCTAGGAACCAGATCCAGGCCCACATTACGGCTATAAGGAAGCGAGAGGTAGGTAGGAATGTCAAGCTCCATATATACAAGTCTGTATACTTGCCGATACTTTTGTATGGAGATGAAAGCTGGATATTGACGGACTGGCAGGAGATTAGAGTCACTGCTGCAGAAATGAAGTTTCTGCGAAGAACGGTGGGGAAGACGAGGAGAGATCGTGTCCGAAATGAGAGGATACGCCAGGAACTGAGGATTACCTCAGTGAAGGAGGTTTTGTAGACACGACAGATGAAATGGTTCGACCACGTCATTAGAATGGAGGAACATAGGGACCCCTAAAGATGATGGAGTATACATCAGATGACAGAACGCTTCGTGGATGACCAATGATGTCCTACCTGGAGTATGTCGACAGACTTTGCAGAGCAAGAGGGAAGGATCTTCGTGAGGCCAGGAACCTAGCTGCTGATAGTAGAAACTCCATGTGTCCAGATAGGCCTTGTTATTGTCATGTAGATCAGTCTTTTGTAATGGATAGGAAGTTAATACCGTTTGTCTAGTAAATGTTGTAATAGTCGAAATCGACGAATAGTTTCCTGTCTTTTCAGTCTCGTATGAGGATTCCATGTCAGTCGTTTGTCCAGACGTAGTCCTAAGTAACACATCTGTTGAAGAGGAATAAGTGGGGTATTATTAAAGGATACTGTGGGAGAAGATGTCATGGGATTACGAGGAAGGATAAATGTAATTTATTGGAATTCCAATCCTCCAGTTTTGGCACCATTCTTCAAAGGTGTTGATGTGGGATTGGAGGGTTTGGGATACAATAGAAGGATCATTATTAACTGATAATAGACATATGTCATCGGCATACGTTGCGAGGATAGTGTTAGGATGGGTTGGGATGTCAGGTGTAATTATATAAAATTTAAACCTTTCTGTTTTTGTTTAATCAACTATCTTAAAATATCTATTTATTCTTATTAACAATTTCATCCTCCAAGTCACAACAAAATATTTAGTAATGTAATGTTCATATTTTTCAGAGCGATTTTACATTTACATATACATTTCTAACCTTGTATTATTTTTATTATTACAATTACATATTTCAATACTCCCACTATTGGTTGGATGTGCAAATAATTTTATCTTCAAATCTCGCAATTGCATAATTTATTATTATTATCAGTCTTTCCAACGGTGCTAAAATATTGGAATTTGGAAAATGTTTGCTCGGTCAAAAATGTTTCTAGGTGATTTAGGAAAATGTGCAAAACACTCTCTTTAAGTGGAAAAAATTTATTCTTTTTGTTTTTGCTTGAGATTTTTGGAGAGATGAAACAAGCATTTCATTTACTAAGGCCACCTGAAAAATATACTTGAACATTGAGAAAAATATATATATTATAGAAATATCTGTAATAATATTATCGTACATATTATTACGCTAGTGTCATTCCCTTTTCCGACTCTCAGGAGCGATGGATTTTGATAAATGAGGTTTCAAAAGAAAAAGAATTTCACAAAGAAGTGACGGATCTCAATTCTGATTGATAAATTCTTACTGAAAGTTTAATAAAAATTATTTTTAAAAAAATGAGAGGTTTCGAAGCTTTTTGAGAGGGGTAAGTCGGCGGCTCGAGACGGTGAAATTTTGACATCAATATTCAAATACGGAAATTTTTGAATTTGTCATTTCTTTATTAATTCCCTTTAGTTCAAAAGACTAAGTGAAGGAAA
>NW_027113818.1:75392-75992 GCF_000696795.3 Halyomorpha halys | reverse complement strand
TTCTTAAAAAGCAACATTTCATAACAATGTACTGAAGGATTAGTAGTTGGTGAATTTATTTTAAAATATCTATACCTCAAAAACCATTCAACGAAAAAGTGCCTATTAACACTCAAATTAAAGCTATGGTTTATGACGTTTATTTTCGTAGGAGTAGTAGTTTTCATGATATTTGCTAAACTAAATTGATTTATAGTTGTTCGGACAAATTAATTTTCGTGTGCAAAATTTATATTCATATGCCAATATAGGTTATTAACATTGTTTCTATTACAGTTATTTACTGTAGAAAATAGAAAAAATATATACTAATATTGAATTCTCATTTCAACGAATAATATTTTTCACACTCAGATCATCACATTTTTAATGAATCCTCATTCTACTCTCCAAACTATTTTACGGAGGAATAAGTATTAGTCTTAGACATTTGTTGCCCCCGAGTAATTACGTTATAATTACCCCTCTCACACTGAACAGCTGGATTTCAGGACTGTTCTTTATTAAGTGAACAGTGAACAGTTCTTTATTAAGTGATGTCGGATTGAAGTTTGCGAACCAACTACTGAACTAGTGAGCTTGGGTTCTTTATTGAATCAT
>NW_027113818.1:74989-75248 GCF_000696795.3 Halyomorpha halys | reverse complement strand
AATTTAATGTGTCTCCGTGTGATGTGTTGTACAGTTTCTAACTGTAGCTCATTATGAATGTGTGTCATGTTACGTCTTTCCAGGGATGTCCCTCGACTTATCTTAGTGTACTATTTTGGTATTGTTGTAGTGATTTCAGGACTCAATAGTTATAGAGATACATTTTCTTAAAAAGCAACATTTCATAACAATGTACTGAAGGATTAGTAGTTGGTGAATTTATTTTAAAATATCTATACCTCAAAAACCATTCAACGAA
>NW_027113818.1:65789-70319 GCF_000696795.3 Halyomorpha halys | reverse complement strand
ATTATAGAAACAATTATTCGAATTTATTTGGTTTAGATTTTTAATGTAGTCATTATTTATCTTTAAAACAGGCAAATACTAGTAATGAAGAGGAAAAATAGGACTTTACTAGAAGAGGTTCATTGCAGAAACAATAAAAAAATTAGGAAAACGAAGCTGTAGGGAAATGGAAGGCTGGTATTTTTCCAGCTCGCGGCAAAAAGATATATCCCAGGTCAATATTTCGAAACATTTTTAATATTTTTTTCTTAAAGGGGGTGCTTTTGGCTGTGATTAGCTCTGCCTCTTCGTAGGAGCTCGGTTGTGAGCTTTATCGAAATTTATATTTTCTGTAGTTTGTAAGTAAGTTTAGTTTTGTATCAATGTTCATAGTGTTAAAATGCCTCCTTTATATGCAAGCAAAGCCACGATGGATCGATTGCCTATAAAAAATAATCAAAAAGTAAACTTAGCTAGCAGATTACTGCATCTGAAGGGTCCAATGGAAAAACGACCAAGTTCCTTATAATGTCCAAATTGAGATTTCTGGAGTATCTTTTGGTTAGAGGCATACAATGACAACAAATAAGTATAGAAGGAAATCAAATTAGGTTCCATTCAAAATCGTCTTTGAAAACAAGTTGCAGAGTGAATGTATAGCCTGAATGTAACCTTCCATTTACTAATAATAAAACACACTGACAAGATAGTTTTATTGTTCTTGGATTTAAAATCAAGAAGTATAATAAAGCAACTGTAAATTTGTGCCATCAAAATGAACTCTTGTTGTTATGGAAATAAAGATTCAGTTTATATCGAAATCTGAATAAATCCACTGGACCATTCATTTGTTTATATGGCTTCTCATATCAGCTTGCATTTATTTTTATTATTGCCTGTTCAATGAGGATTTCATTATTTGAAAGCTAGCGCGTAGAATTTGAAGGGGGCATTGATATTATGAATTGTGGCATAATTTCTAGATTCCTATCAGCTTAAATATCAGCCATGTCGCTGCTCATTAACGATAAAAGAATATATTATTTTGCTCATTTGCATCTTATTATATCGTTGTGTCTTGAAATTAATAAGGATTTGCTTTAAGTAGTGTGCTTAACATTTGATTATTTGGGTTTTTATAATTTTTAAATTAATGTTACCTTTTTTTATATTTTTGCAGGCAACGTCCAAATATTGTGATGGTAAATATTTGTAAGTATGAAGTTGACATTATGTATCTGCATGTTCTTGTAACTTTGTTTATTTATTTATTAATATTATTTCACTTGTTTGAATAAAAATAATTCATGAACTTAAGGGAAAAAAATTAAAATCATTCTTAACTTTCGACCAATCAATTCCAGATAGGTCAAAAGGTTTACACGAAGGGCTGATTTGTATAGTACATTGTGCCAACGTGTTACTCAAGGATATATCGTCAGTGCTAATCGAAAGTGGTGCATCTGAAAATTTGGCGATTTTGGGTTTTGTTGATTTTTAGGTTGTTTTCTATTTTCTCCACAGTTATAATAAGACCTAACTAACTGAACATATAACTTAATTAATTTAATATAAACAATTATTAACTGAAGTATATATTAAAATTATGAATTAGCTGCTTCCTTATGTCTGAAGCCATAATTAAACACAATGTTTACAGATATTTAGTTATAATGTTGTATATTTTGCCACATTTTTTGGCAAAATTTACGTTCATTGTAGTTTAATATTTTGGTTTTTATTATTACTGAATAGTATGGGTGTAGGGCGATAGGGCACTTACCCTTCTGGCTCAAATCGTACAGAGAAAAAATAAAATTCTTAATTTTAAATTTAACGTTTCAAATTGACATCCCATCTTATTATTCAAAAACTGCTATTAAAAGAAATACATTTGTTAACAACATTTAACAAGCAATACTACATCTAGCTATCTCACTCAGACATATAGGCCTGTTATCCAACTCTCGTTTGCTACCAACTCCGCCGTATGCTTTCAGGGGAGTATCTGCAATATATTCGGCTATAACCGAGTCGGAACACCAAGGTTCTACGAAATGGATTAGGCTAGAAGAAAAAGAAAATAAAAAGTAACTTCGTTAGCCACTCTATTTTTTTTTTAAAGAACGAATGGTAATAGTGAAATCCCTAAAAATAAAATCGAACAAACAAATTAAATATTTCTATTTTATATATACAGATAATTGACCGTATAATTACAAATATGAAGAAGGTAGTCAGGGTTGCGGTCAAAGAGAACAAAAATATTTCACAACTAATTATTATCCGACGTTTCGCCCCACTTTGTAGGGCTGTTCAAGGTGATGCTTTACAGACTTTAACCTAGAGAAAGTCAATTTGGTCAAATTTGTAAAGCTATAATCTTAAACACCCCTAATGAAGCTCTACAAAGTTGGGCGAAACGTCGGATAATAAATAGTTCTAAACTATTTTTGTTCTTTTTGACCGCAACCCTGACCATCTTCTTCATGTTTTAAATATTTTTATAATTACAATAAATCATAATTAGTTTAAAATAGTTACATAATAAAAAAGATTAATTATAAAAAATAAATAATGAAAGTACTTGATAGGAAGAGTATTTGGTCATCTTCACTTGTCTCTCACCTGGTGAAAGTCCACTTACGCATTAGCCATTTTAATGAAGACCTCTATTTATAATGATTTAATTATTAATTTAGAAAGGTCTATTATCTGGAATTTCTGGCAATCTATTTATCGTATTTTTATTAATATCAATACATTGCGTAATTTTAAACGTAACAAGGCATCTATTCTTTCCTCCACATGTTCATAATGAGTCGGTGCACTTTAGTGACTATGTGATCTTGTTCATCCTTAACGAAATACCCGTGAGGCCGCCAATTTCTGATGCTTTTCTTCGTTTTAATCGATCGATTGACACATGCACATGAAGTAGATCATGTTCATCAACTTAATCCTGTGTTTGATCTCAGCATACTTCAGGTCCAAATTTTCATCTAGTTACCTGTTCGTCTTGAGTTTTTTTAAAAATAATCCTTCGATATTCACGAAGATTATTTGGGCTTGTTTCTTCTTTTTGAAAAGCATGATTCTGGTTTTTTTGTCGTTGATTTCTAGTCCTAGTCTCCTCGCATAGGCAAGAATCAGTGTGGTTTTAATATATTGGTTAGTAAAAGTCCAATCTAACTGTTGTTTTACGTAAGAACCATTTTCGTAATTTTCCATTACATTATATTTGCCTATTTTCCGTATATTTCAACTTAAATAAATATTTCTTTTCATAATTTCCATATGTTTATTTCTAAGAAATTTATTTAAGGTAGAGGCATTTTTTTTTAATTAAAGGCAAGCATATTGCCACAATTTTGTCAAAAATGTTACCCCTTCCGGTTTCTTACCATGTTGAGGAACAAACATTTCATTTTCAAACCCAGGTACACAGTCTCGAACTCTGTTTAGGTATTCTCCGGAGTAAAATTTGAGGGATATTACCCAAACTACTTTTTATATGCTGGTATGGCTGGTTTAAATAAAGAATTGAACTGTATTTATAAATTATAACTTTGACAAACAAAATAAAATGCCTCTATTTTGAATGATTAATGACAATAGATTATAGTTTGCCAAAAATGATTACAATTGGTGTTATTGTGTAACTTTAATTTTGATAGATTAAAATTACTTGCTGTTGATTTATAGTGAGGAATTGTTCATCTGCTGTGTCCTTTTGTTCCCTCATCCTGATTTCCTTCCCTGCCAGTTGGTGTTGGTTAAACTATTCCCTCATCCTGAGAAATAGTTACTGCTCAATGCCCTGAGTTCACTTGTCTGTCTTACCTTTTCACTCTCAAGGGGTACTTAGCCTACTTCTTTTTCCTCCCACTAGATGGCAGCATTTTCATATTCGTCTTGAATCCTATTCAAATGTGAGGGGAGACATTTTCCCCAAATAAAATAATAGTTTAACCAACATTGCCGGGCAGGGAAGGAATAATGAGGGAACAAAAGGACACAGCAGAAGAACAAGTCCTCACTATAAATCAACAGCAAGTAATTGTAATCTATCAAAATTAAAGTTAACACAATAACACCAATTCTAATAATTTTTGACAAACTATAATCTATTGTCATTAATCACTCAAAATAGAGGCATTTTATTTTGTTTATCATAGTTATAATTTATAAATACAGTCCACAACTTTTACTCCGGGGAATACCTAAACTAAACAAAGTGGTCCTCCGAGCCGGATATTTCATAGTGGGTTCCAAATTTGTCCTTTGGGTTATGGCACATTTCACAATGAATGCTTCATTCATTCGTCTTGAATCCTATTCAAGTGTGAGGGGGGACATTTTCCCCAAACAAACTCCAAGCAGGGTAGATTATGAAAAGGTTATCAAGAAAGCAGTGGTTATAATTTATATTGGTTATTAATATAATTGATTATAAATCAACAGTTTAAAATATGATTTGTCTAATTTAAATTATCTAGTTCAAGATTTCATTAATATTACTCTAGAGTTTTAGTTTGTCAATAATATTTC
>NW_027113818.1:62995-63679 GCF_000696795.3 Halyomorpha halys | reverse complement strand
AAAAATGTTACCCCTTCCGGTTTCTTACCATGTTGAGGAACAAACATTTCATTTTCAAACCCAGGTACACAGTCTCGAACTCTGTTTAGGTATTCCCCGGAGTAAAAGTTGGGGGATATTACCCAAACTAATTTTTATATGCTGGTATGGCTGGTTTAAATAAAGAAGTGGACTGTATTTATAAATTATAATTATGATAAACAAAATAAAATGCCTCTATTTTGAATGATTAATTACAATAGATTATAGTTTTCCAAAAATGATTACGATTGGTGTTATTGTGTTAACTTTAATTTTGATAGATTACAAACTTGCTGTTGATTTATAATGAGGACTTGTTCTTCTGCTGTGTCCTTTTGTTCCCTCATCCTGATTTCCTTCCCTGCCTGGTGTTGTTGGTTAAACTATTCCCTCATCTTGAGAAATAGTTACTGCTCAATGCCCTGAGTTCACTTGTCTGTCTTACCTTTTCCAGTCTGGAACCATCTTACCACTAGATGGCAGCATTTTCATAGTCGTCTTGAATCCTATTCAAGTGTGAGAGGAGACATTTTCCCCAAACAAAATAATAGTTTAACCAACATTACCAGGCAGGGAAGGAATAATGAGGGAACAAAAGGACACAGCAGAAGAACAAGTCCTCACTATAAATCAACAGCAAGTAATTGTAATCTATCAAAATTA
>NW_027113818.1:58360-62140 GCF_000696795.3 Halyomorpha halys | reverse complement strand
CTTGGTTACCCTTCTATTACATAACTCTGATTTGGAGTTGGAGCCTGTATACTGGAGTGTTCAAAAGGAATTTCTGTTGGTGAATATGGCATGAAAGCTGAAACGAAGAGCACATCGTTTATAAATGAAAATGGTGAAATAATCTTGCCTTTAGATTTAGAATATTTATGTTATATTTTCGTACGATTACTAACAACGGAAAAGTGTAAATAATTTCAAATAAAAAGTACTTAAGAGACAGCAAGTTCGAAAATTTGGGATTTATGGTCTGGCAGACTTTTTTATTTAAGATAAGAGCTATTTGATATTAATTATATTACTATATAGCATTTAATTACACATTGATGTACGGATTATAATAAAAATCATTTTAAAATCAATGATATAAATTGTACGTTTCGACTAGTCCATATAAGAGAAATTTAAACATTCCAGGCATATTACTTACTACTTTAAATGCGTAATTTTTTTCGTTTTTGAGCGAGGGTGCTCACACACGGAGTACATCTTGCGAAAAACAAGCTACCAAAGCCCTTGGACAGAGGAAGGATGTAGGATAGCTCAATGCGATCGATTCACTCAGCGTTGGCTGTAACTAAATAGCTCTGTTTTGTTGTTCCGGAAAGCTGCCAGCAAAACACAATAATTGTAATCTTTTTAAAAATGTTTAAGTGTATAACACTAGCAAATATTTATTTAAACTCATAATTCTCCTATTCGTATCATTACACATTTCACATTGTGTGAACCCTAATCCCCTATCAACCCCTTTTTTTTAGTTATTACATAACATGGTTAACAGTATTATCCTTTAAGAATACAGCGTTAATATCATATTCATTAAATGAATAATTCTCATTTAGAAATGTCCATCTATTGTCTCAACATCAATCCTTGTTTGGAAAGTATTATTTTTTCTTTCACTTTCAATTGTTTCTTAAAAGCCTTTAATATCAGTCTAAATCGTATGAATTTCTCTTTCATTATCTCCTGTATTTTCTTTTAATGACATTTATTAGTACAAATTTTCTCATAGGTTGAAATTTCATTTTAAAAGAATTATTTTCTTCTTCGTCTATTGTTATTTTATTTTTATATTGAGTTTCATCAGTTAGTAATTTATTATCGTAATTTTTTTTGTCTGTTGGTTTTGCGGAGATGGACCACCTCAATCAGCCTTCTCCACACTTGCCTACCTTGAGCTATAGCTTTCCAGTTTGCTGCATGCAGCTCTTTCGTATCTTTGTTTCTTCTGTCTATTCATCTGCTTTTGGCTCCCACTTAGTTTCTTGCCAATTAAAGTGGCGTTCATTTTTCTGTAGAGGCGTCCAGATGGATTGCTTCGAGCCACATGTACCGTCCATCTTAACCTCCTTGCCTGCATATCATGGAGATATTGACTGACCAGTATCTGCGAACCAGGATTCTGATCCCAGCTCGCTCCGATTATTGTGTGGAGAACTTTCCTTTCAAATCTCTCGATTCTGTTTTCCTAGATTTTATTATTATTATTTGTTTATTCTACCTCTTAATATTACGGCATTGTGCACCCTAAGCTACAGATTTTTAGAAATATTTTAGGCTTTTAGTATGTTTGACAGAGCATGTTCTGTTCACACCTGCTATATACTGGCGTTTCTCAGTCAATCATTTATATATGTTATTGCGGAGCCGAAGGATTTGAAACTGTTTACTTTCAGAAACGGTCTATTATCCAGGCAGACCATGTTGTTATGGTTCATTTTTTTTTTTGCTTACTATCATATATTTTGTTTTATCTTTATTTATATGCCAGTCGATTTCCACTACTTCTCCTATCAGAGTCTTTGCAAGTCTTTCTATATCGTCTTGGTTTTTATGTCTCGTTCCGATGTGCACCCTACCATCCTCACGTGATGTTCTCTTTTTTATTATTATTGTGTACTAGATCGTTATTAATATATTTTCCATTAATTATAAGCTTAAATTTGCGCTTTATTCCATTAAATATGCATCTATATTAATTATATTATCGCTATTATTAATTATATAACTACGATATAACCTTCTGATCCCCCTTCCTGGTCATTTCTGACATGGGGGGAGAGAGGTGAGGATTATCTGCATTTTACCACCTCATTCTAACCATGATGGAGGTTTAATTTCGAAGAGCCACCTCAGAAGTAAAAGAAGACTCCCTAGGCCGGATTCAAACCGTCATCACGAGCCAGTTAAAATTGGCGCTTTAACTCGCTCGGGTACAAATGGCCCAGATCATAAACATTCAAGGGTATAACTTTTACTTACATAAAACCGGAATAACAAATAATTTCTATCCTAGATTTTGACGAATACACAGTTTATATCAATAATTCTGTTTTAATGCATAAAAGTTTTAGAAAATGGAATGTTTTATTTGTGATTATAACCTTATCTATTTTCCATAGACCATTTTTTCATGATTAGTTATTTTTTATAATCATATTTAATGTTATTTTTCGTTTCATCTTCATAACTTCTTACTTCATTATTTGTTTAATTAGTTCCACAATTTTCATTATTTACGTTTTATATATATATAATTTTAAGTTTACCTTTATTAACCGAGGTTTCATTTCTTAATATGTTTATTTTGTCACTTCCTGTACTATTTATTAGCCTGTTAATGGCACTTGACAGATAAAAGAAAATTAAACATTTCTTAATTTTTTTTTCACTATTCTGATATCTCTTGTTATTAAACTCGACATTATGACCTCTTATTTACTCAATCTAATTATATAAATGAGCATTTTAATATTTTACGGGTTTACAGTTACTCATATAAATGTTATTGCTGGAATCGCTTCACTCAAGTGAGCATTACAGTTCCTTTAAACTGTTATTAACAACCAATGTAATCCAAAAAATATATATTGACAATGAAATTTTCGAAAATCATAAAATCATGTTTAAATACTTTACTTACAAAATGTGACTGAATGCATATTAACACACATAATATGCAATAATAAAAACATTTAAAAAATAATCAATTAAAAAAAAAATACACCTTTATGTTTTAAATAATCATCAAACTAAGATTATAATATAAATTTTACATGTTTATGTTTTTATTTACTCAAAAATATGTAAAAACATAAAATGATTATACAAAGAATGATTACACCCTGCAAGGATCATGAACTTGAATATTTAGTACTATAATGTTCTCCTTGGTTGGCTACAAATCATATTTTTTTGAACTTATACTAACATATTTAAACACTTTTTACGATGTATTAAAAAATATACTCTATATTCACTCCCAAATTTTACGCGAAAAAATTTGATTTTTAATGACCACTGGTTCTTTTATTACATTATTTTATTAAAAAATAACATAGTGACTTAAATTTGACAAAATTTTATAAAAAAAACAAAAAAAAAATTTGACTAATTATCCGTTTGTGAATCAGTGTGTATAAAATACGTGTCATATCTTTTTCACCACGAATTTTCCATATTTTGTTTTAAATATAGCTTTTCTATATTGAAAAAAATTAATATAACATAATGAAGGATTGATTTACATTTATATTTCTCCTCATATCTGATGCCTATTTTTACCGTTGTTAATTTTTATGTATTCATTTCATATTGCGTACAGTAACCTTTTTTTTTTTTTTTAAGCAAACATTATTCCCAGTAAATCTTATAAGTATACAGGTTAATATGATATTGGAGATCTATGAAGAGCTGGAGGATAAGAGAATTCATTTACTGAAAATTTCAAATTTAGAAACATCCGTGGCTCTTATC
>NW_027113818.1:55645-57164 GCF_000696795.3 Halyomorpha halys | reverse complement strand
AAAGAAATAAAAATGTTGATAATAATTTCGACAGTGGCAAACCCATTTCAAACACTCTCGTTGCAAACGTCTACTATTGCCGCTCAAGACGCTAATCTTGCCACCACACACTTCATAAAATTTCAATCATTACTTTTAAAATTTTTATTACCTATAATAAAAATAAATGATTGTTATTGAAAGTTGAAATTCAAGCATAGACTTAATTATTGAACATAAATACAAAAATATAAGAGGTGATGAAGAGGTTTGCTGTGAGAGCATTACCCTTCTGGGATTGCTGGCAAAAATATTAACCACCTCTTCTACGATGGTTGTCTTCTCTGATTTATATTCAACAAACAATCTGAGATTAATAAAATGGCAAACTATAAGTTAGAATTGGAAGAATGGAATCTAAAAAAGGTTCTTTTTTATTCGTTTTCCCCATTATTTTTAGAGACAGGTATATGACGTATAATTTTGCTTATTGAATCTTACCTTTTTTACCGCAGAATAAACGTATATCCAACAAGTTCCTACAAAGTTTTGTTGTGTTCTTGTGTTCTGTGAAGATGTCAACTCAACAATTTATCTTCCTAATTATAGCATGTCTCCAAAAAGAAATCATCTATCAAATAAGTTCACTATTTTCTTTTTTTTTTTCCTTGGGTCCCAAAAATCTATGGGGGAGCCGGGGCCACCCCCTGCTTCCTTCTGCCTACACCTTTGCATAGCACAACACAATCTTGACGAAAATAAAAAAAATTACGATCATACCAAAAAAAGATCCTGAGAATCGCGGTAGATTCTCTTGGTTTATATGAAATAGTAAAATACACAGCGAACGACAATTGGAATCAATAGTTGATTTAATCAAAAAACTATTTACAAAATTCTATTCCCAGTTACCAACAGTTAAAAGTCAAATGGCTACGAGGAGAAGATGGTTGAGGGTGCGTTCAAAGAGAAACACAAATAAGTAGGGGTAACCTATTTTATTGTGCCAACGTTTCGGCTAGGGTTTCTAGCTTTCTTCAGGGCTGTTAGCTTGAAAATCAAACGTCTAATGCGTCTTGATCTATTAGGCGTTTGATAGCTTGAAAATCAAACGCCTAATGGATCAAGACGCATTAGGGGTTTGATTTTCAAGCTAACAGCCCTGAAGAAGGCTAGAAACTCCAGCCGAAACGTTGGCACAATAAAATAGGTTACACCTACTTATTTGTGTTTCATTTTGACCGCACCCCCAACCATCTTCTCCTCGTATAAGTCATCCACGGTCAACTATCTCTCATAATTAATTAATCAAATGGCTACAATTTAATCAATCCAATCTCATCGCCCAAGCCGATGCAAGGATTCTGCTATGAACTGTATATTTATTAATTATTCTTATCATTTTTTTCTATTTCTTTTCCTATAATTTCTATATAAACTATTTTATCACTAAGTATCAATTATCTATTCTATTAATTATATAAATATCATTTGTTTTAGTTTAAAATTTTCTCTTTTATTCGTAAATTACATAACAATT
>NW_027113818.1:50476-51059 GCF_000696795.3 Halyomorpha halys | reverse complement strand
AAAAATACATTGCTTGAAAATCGCACTATAATTCCCAGTTGTTTAAAAATATAATATAAATACCTTTAAAGGATCTCAATACTTGATGTACATAGAATATTTTTAGATACATGTAATGCCTAACGGGTGTTTTATAACTAAAATTTCACTTGCCTTCACCGAACCATACATTTACCGATTTGATTTTATCATGGTCTAAACTATGATAACAGATCGTTTAATTAACTTTTACTTTTTATCTTTTACAAACTGTACATGCTTGTGCAGACACATAAGAAACTGAGGTAATATCGGCAGAGTCGCGCACAGAAAACGGATCTCGGTTACTATAGTACACACACAATACTGACATCTACAGTACTTCATGACACATGATAGTTTATTACTTTAATATTTTTTGTTTAATATTCTTTTCACGTTACAGATGTAAGTTGTTATTAAATTTGAACATGATGTCCCCCAATTTAAAGAGAAACCCTCAGTTCAATTATATTACAGAATGTTTTTATTATTTTACTCGTTTACAGTGAAAAACGTACACTATATCCAATCAATCAAGCTGACGCAGGATTTCCTCTTAACT
>NW_027113818.1:45864-50426 GCF_000696795.3 Halyomorpha halys | reverse complement strand
TGACCTTGAATCAATTTAGAACTAATAAATCAATACGATACAAAATTTATATTTAAAATTTTAAAATTCCTTAAAGCATTTTTAAATAGATTTAATAACATGATTTGCTTACAAAATGGACCTACCCATACTATCCAATACTCATAATAATTCAATTTATAGGAATTTCGCCTTTTAATTGTAAATTATTATCATATAATTCTTAAATTATAGTCTTAAACAAGGCTGGATAATAATTATTTATTTATTAAAATCTACAATTGTACGCATAAATATTACAATTAAACATGAAGTAGGGAAATGAATGAAGACAATTGCTTGGAAGGGAACAACCCATTTGAAGTACCTCATTGATTATAATAATTTAGGAGATTCGATAGCCATTTTCTTTTCATTTTCCTCGTAGGAGAATAAGTAAGGAATAAATTGGGATGAAAGGTTACAACATAGTTGGTTTGTGTAGGCAGTCAAGTTCAGAATTAAATGAGGTAAAAAATCTAATACAGGCCAACTCTGCAATAAATAAAATATTGAAGTCTCTATGCATAATTTTATTCGTAATAAAACAATGAGTATTAAGGATTTTTCAAATGATTTCAGATCGTGGGAGGTATTTAAGGTTTCCGCTGTTTTAAAAACATCTAATAACAATATACAATATTAATTACACTCCTTTCCCAACGCAAGGCAAGAACATTCAAATTCTTTCTTCGTTCTATAGTATTCTCTCTTTCCACCTTCCATATACAATTAGTACAAGAGCCCAAGAGGAGAAAAAAGGCAGTTACCTCACCCCAATTTTTTATTACTTTAATGAAAACTATGTATAATTACTTGTCCAAATCCATGAGTCTGCCAAGTATAGGTAGGGAGAATAAAAATGGCGGCTATTTCAAAGCGGTAAAAAAAAACTAATTTTTCATTCGGAGCTCTATATCTCAAAAATTAAGAACAACATAAGAAAACCTAAGAGAACGTCATTTAAAGAAGAGCAAATTTGCTAAAATATGAGCCCTAATAGAGTTATTTACGTCCAATAGTTTTCGAGATATAGCTTTTTAAAAAGTAACATTTCATAAAAATGTTGTATGGGACGTACTGAAAGATCAGTAGTTAGAGAATTTATTTGGAAAAATCTGTATCTCAAATACTATATGACGTACAGATGTCTATTAGCACTCAAATTAAAGCTAGTTTAATGAGCTATAAAGTATTTTCTGATGTTTATCTTCGTAGGAGTAATAGTTTACATGAAATTTGATAAAATAAATTGTTTTATAGTTGTTTGGTCAAATTTTCATTTGCCAAATTTATATTCATATGTGAATATCATAAAAACTACTACCGCTACGAAGATAAGTGTCATAAACCACTTTATAGTAAGTTAAATTTCCTTTATTTTAAGTGTTGGCAGACATATGTGCGTCTTATGGATCTAGAGATATATTTATTCACAAATCCAACATTTTATACCAACAACTATTAATTAACATTTTGTGAGTTTATTTTGTCAGATATCATAAAAGCTACTACTCCTACATAGATAAACATAATTAACTATTTTGTAGTAAAGTTAATTAGCTTTAATTTGAGCGCTGGCAGACATCTGTACGTCCAATGGTTTCTGAAATGAAGTTTTTCATAAATCAAACTTATTGTCCGAACAACTAAAAATCAATTTATGTTAGCAAATATCATGAAACTAGTATTCCTACGATGGTAGAGGTCATAAACTTATTTATAGTCCATTAACTAGCTTTAATTTGAGTGCTAATAGAAATCTGTACGTCTCATAGTTCCTGAGATATAGATTTCACAAAATAAATTAGCTAACTACTAATCTTTCAGAAGATTTTTAAGAAATTTTGCTATTTTAAAAGCTATATCCCGAGAACTATTGGACGTAAATTGCTCTTTTAGGGATAATATTTCAGCAAATTTATTCTTCTTTAAATAATGTTCTCTTAGATTTTCTAGTGTTGTTGGTAGTTTTTAAGATATATAATGAAAAATTAATGTTTTTTTTAAGGTTTTGAAACAGCCGCCATTTTTTATTCCCCCTACCTATATTTGGCAGACTCATCAATTTTGACTAGTAATTATATGTAGTTTTCATTAAAGTAACCAAAAATTGGTGTGAGATAACTGCCTTTTTTTCTCCTCTTGGGCTCTTGTGCTAAATGTATTTGATGAAGGTATTGGTATTTGGTGGAGGAACAAGTCCGGTAAGTTTGGAACTACAATCTATAGAAAAACATTTCGGCTGTTGTACAAACAATTCCCGATTCTCTATGTACCAAATCGCTTGTCTGTTTACTATGTTACCAAAACTATACAAAACAAAAATAAAACAGAAAAATAGGTTCTCGCTTGGGGTATAAAGTGGCCGCAATGCACTTGGGGACTAAGGACACGCTTGGTGTATACACTAAGGTATCGGGAGCAATACTCCTCGTGTATATATGAGTAGTACCCGCAATATACTTAGGGGTAATACAAACAACAACAAAAATAGGTATACTGCTCTTGCGTACTGGAACACAGACGGACAGGCTAATACCAGTACTTTTATAGACTCAGAAGGCTCCGAAACGCATAGAACCGTCGAAAATTTGATTTGATTTCAATGACTTAAAGCGATGTCCTTACTGGACAAGTATAGAGCAATGTTCGCTAGGTTAGACAAAAAAAAAAAAAAAATCATCCGTAGGGAATATATTTGTCCTTATTGAATATAAAGAATTCGATGAATGACCTTATAGGACCTTCAAATAACTAACGGCCTTAGGCCAGTGGTTCACAACACATGGAAGTGTGGAAAACAGGAAATTAAACCATATACGATCCACCCCGACTATCCACTCGGGTCAAAAGAGGGTCCTCCTCAGAAAATATTTAAAAAATACATTGCTTGAAAATCGCACTATAATTCGCAGTCGAAGAGTTCGGAAGAAACAAACCAATATACAGTACCCTTTAGCCATAATATCGTAGAACGTAATTTAGTGGATTTGTTTTAATGGAGTTGAGCTAGGGCAAAAGATATCTATATACTGTAAGATTTCAATTATTTCTTTAAGTTTTATGAAAGAAAAACTATTTTATGTTAATTTATATATAATCTTTTCACTTTCTTAAGACTGGTTTTTATTGTTTAAACAAAATAATTTGTATTCAAGTTAAATTTGAAAATAATGTTTATTATTTCTTTAAAAGTCCAACGTTTCGGCCAATTTTACCATCCTCAATGGCAATCTTAAATATAAATTTACACCTCACATCCAATAATTTAAAAACTTTTTGCAGGCTATTCTGCCCAAGTCAATCATTACCGTCAAATCACTCTATTTTTCAAATTTCCTTTAAATTTTAAAACTTTCAATTAGAAATTAATTTAATTCTATTATCATTTTTTATCACACTTATAATTTATAGGTGTGATAATAGTGTTAAGCTAATCTCTAATTAAAAGTTTTAAAATTTAAAGGAAATTGACAAAATATTTTCAGTGATTTAACTAAAATTAATAACATGGGTATAATAGCCAGCAAAAAGTTTTAAATTATTTTATGTTTGGTGTGAATTTATATTTATGATTGCCCTTGAGGATGGTCGAATTGGCCGAAACGTTGGATTTTTTAAGAAATAATAAAGAGTATTTCAAATTTAACTTGAATACAAATTATTTTTTTTATACAATTTTATGTGAATGCTTCAAATATATATTTTAAAAATTTAATTTTGTTCCCTTATTACTGTACTAGACGTTTCATATAGGTAGTATATTGTTTTAGAACTTACTGTTATTAAGGTCTTATAAACCTTTAAGTTTGTTATTATTATGCCAGATTCTTTGCTACAATAAATATAACAATACTAAGGAATTTCATTAATTCATTAATTCATTAAGGCTTTGATGTTGGGCTCAGAGGGGACTATGATCTCCTTAAATCATCTGGCTTAATTACTAACTATAACTAAAATATTTTTTTTTCTTTCAGTTGTGACCCCCCCAAACAATGTTGCACTTTGGGATGTTGCTACCTCTATGCACCCCCCTCTCCGAACCTCCTCTCACTCATCTTCTGGAACCATTGGTACCTTTGGTGAGCAAGTAAATAATATAATATAATAAATACATCATATTTTCTTTAGACTTATAACAATTTATTTATTATAGCACTGAAATGTCAGAATAAACAGTAATGATAAATGTTTATTTGTATGTTAATACTACAATGAAATCCAAATATCATCTGCTGGTTGTCGTAGTTTTGATGTATCATGTGAAAAGCAAAAAATAATATTTAAGAAAGTAATGAATATTTCTTATTGGGAATAATAACAATGTCGGTATATATTAGCCGCATATCATAGAATTGGAATCGTCAGGAACAATCCATTATACCAATATTTTCTCCACATATAAAAAATATTTAAGGAAAACATTCTGGAAACTTAATTTAGATTATTTGATATCCATTAACTAAAAAAAGGACGTTAATCCTTTTTCTTATATTCTATTTTAAATATTTCTTTTTTATAAATGACGAAACAAATTA
>NW_027113818.1:41942-45297 GCF_000696795.3 Halyomorpha halys | reverse complement strand
TAAAATCTAAATGCACAAATTGAATCAATTTAAAAGGAATCGATTAATTGTATTAACTTTCCATATATTACGATTTAAATATAAATTGCAGATATTTGTATGGCATATGTATTGTAAATAGTAAATATAGAGTATAAATATTTAAATTGTACTGTTCATAAGTTTTTCAGATGAAAATAAAAATTACATCTGACTAAAATTGTTTTATTACATTGAAAAAATATTTTTAACGTGTTTAGAAAATAGTTTTATGGTTTTTTTGACTCCAGGATATTATTTGAAAATAAAAAAGAGCGGAAAAATAATTTCTTTTTAAAAACTGAGGAAATTAACTAAAATCACTTCAACTTAGGATAATAGATATTACAAATTAGTAAATACAAAAGTCATTGATACTTGAATTTGAATTCCCTTTCAGCTCTTGGTCTCTAGAGTTGAATTTGTTCTCCATTTTACTTTATGGATTCTTATTTTAACTGAAAACAAATTTTCGTTGAAAATGATTTAGTTTGTTTCACTGTTTATCATTACCATTCTAACTAATTATTGATTATTTCAATTAAGTTCACTCAAACTTGAAAAAGTACTTATTTCATTTTTAAAATTTATATATTTTTTGAAAATAGGTTTCTTCAATAATAGTGGATATTCTTAAAAACTTATTTTCAAAATTATAATAAATATTCTTTGAATTTTTACAACCTTAATTTACTTCGTAGATACAAATTATTAAGTTTTATAAGCTTTGGTAGACGATGTATTCTATCATACAAATATCGACGGTAATATCCAGGTTTTTTTTAAAAGTAGTCCATAGTTCTGATGACCTTGAGAATTTTAATTTTTTAAATCTTATTATTCAAAATATTTCATTTCAGGATGCAAAATCACAAAATGTTCAAATAACATAAAATTGTATTTTGTATAATATATGTATTATACTAATGAAAGTAGCGCATATTATATTAATTAATTGTTGCATAGGTTTGTTGTATAAATGTAAATTTAGAGAACCCTAGAGTGGAAAGTTTTTATTATGAATGCCTATATTGTTATGGAAAAGAAGTTTAAATATATTTCATTATGATGCATATGAAGTAAACGTAAAAAAAAAAAATATTTGTTCCATTGATAAAATTAAAGTATTTGATATCTTGGTGTCTTTTACTTTGACTATACATTAAACAGGTAATGAAGGAAGGGATAATTTACCTAAAATTTAGTTCAGTGTCACCAACTTCATTTTCCTATCCCAATCCGTTTTTAAGATTAGATTTTATATGAAGATTTTCATAAGAAATTTTTTTTCCACTACAACTAAACGTTTGCCATTATTTTATCTATGCTGCATTTTTTATAAGGTGGCTACCAATTCGGTAGGAAAATATAGCTTCTATAAATTGAAGTAATATAGCTTTTAAGGCCATTAAAGTAACCTACGAAAAGTAAATTTACAAAAATAAATAATTTTCAGAAGAATCTCATTCCATAAATATTCGACGTACGTTCTTGAATATTTCATTAAGTTACTTCACCTGATGAGGTTTCCAACGGTATAACTAACTTTGCCAAGCTGGTTTAATTTCGAAGAGATATTGTGGTTGTGAGGTCAAAAATTATTAGATATAATGTGCATTGTCCGCACACTGAGGAATTGGGAACAACACGGCTGGAGTATACAGTGCCCGCAATACACTGAGGAATTGGAGACAACCCGGCTGGAGTATACAGTGCCCGCAATACACTGAGGGATTGGGGAAACACGGCTGGAGAATACAGTACCCGCAAAACACTGAGGGATTGGGGACAACACGGTTGGAGAATACAGTGTCCGCAATACACAGGTATTGGAGACAACACGGCTGGAGAATACAGTGTCCGCAATACACTGAGGAATTGGAGACAATACGGCTGAAGTATACAGTGTCCGCAATACACTGAGGGATTGGGGACAACACGGCTTGAGAATACAGTACCCGGAAAACACTGAGGGATTGGGGACAACACGGCTGGAGAATACAGTGTCCGCAATACACAGGTATTGGAGACAACACGGCTGGAGAATACAGTGCCCGCAATACACTGAGGAATTGGAGACAATACGGCTGAAGTATGCAGTGTCCGCAATACACTGAGGGATTGGGGACAACACGGCTTGAGAATACAGTGCCCGCAATACACAGAGCAAGTGGGGACATAAACGAGGGACATATATTTTTTAAAATTAGTAATACCTAATGAATACATAACAAATATATTATAGTTTACATGAGTTTTGTAATATGGATTTTCATAATTGCAGATGTTTCAAAATTCAAACTTTTGAAAAGAAGTCTAAATAATTTATTTATTTTGAATAAGTCATGTTACATATCAAATGGTAGCCCAATTAACTTTACAATGTATGAAGATCCCTTTTATATAGTCAGTTGCAAATCGACAAGTTTTTTCAAGTTATAATTTTTAACTGTTTCCACAATTTAAAAAAAATCAATGTTAATTTTCCTCTCCTCAAAATATATTTTTTTCTTCGAATATTTTTTGATCATGACTCTTTTTTATACTCTACTTTATCTTCTGTCAATGATTAGAGTCGATTAACTAATTAACTAACAAATATGTAAGTTAAACTTTATAGTAAATATGAGATATTTTTTCATTAATCTCAACTAAAAAAATTTATTAATGAAGTGTTTGGAGAGGTTCTTTGAGGAGCGTTTTTTTTCAATATCCTTGATACTTTGATTAGAGATAAGCTACTTTTCATGTCACAGGGCTAATTAATTCAAGATCTATAAAGCTGCTGCAAGGTGCCGACAGAGTAGCAGTATATTTTTAATTTAAAATTTATTTAACAGCGATAACACGGACCTTCTATCTTACGTCTGAATATAGATTTTATACATTTGTACCTTTTTTTTTTTTTTTTTTTTAAAGGATTTAACAGCAACTTGCCGAGAATCGCAGATTGTCGTATCTGTTTCATAAATATTTATCAAAGTAAAAACATTATGTAAATTAGTTGAAATAATTGCATATCAGATAAATTGAGGTCCATAATAAATAAAGAAGGAGCCACTCCGAGAGGAAATTGCCGGACGAAAATAGACATTGATTGACCAATTGGCCTTGAAGAAAGGAGCTATGAGAGAAAACCCGAAATAGATAATGACCCAAATATATCCAGGAAAAGAAGAGTAAATGATAAAAGTAACCCGCATATGCAATTAGCACAAATACGTTTTTGTGTTTGTGTCTTATAAAATATAGTGATCAAGGATCTAATTATACCTCATTTGTAGTGGAATGCTATGCTATTATATATTATATTATATTATTATAATATTATGCTATA
>NW_027113818.1:37305-41562 GCF_000696795.3 Halyomorpha halys | reverse complement strand
TAAAAATGGTTGAAATGAACAAACTTAATCATTTGACAGCCTATTGTATAACAGCATTAAATAATATAAAGTGACACGAGATGTTTGTGTGGAATCAACAATCTCCTTGGTAGCTCAATTTGCTTAGCTCTTAGCCTAGATTTCTATTTATAACTGTCGCCCTTGAACTGTTTCGAAGTGAATTAAATAAAAAACAATCAATTTAGTATCAAACAATCAATGTAGTTTCCGTCAATTTTTTCCCTTATCGGTAATCGTCACGCGAATAATTGTGTGGAACTTATAACTGTAAGTAATATTTATGATAATGTTGTCATTCAATCAAATTTCCAATTTAAATTTATTTAAGATAATTGCTCAGCATGTTTTGGTGATACAACATTTCACAGTATAGAATGCTATGCTCATTATTGGACGTAATAGAATTGAGTAAAGCCTCACGGCCTGGGGATTTTGCCCCTCCCTGCCTCTCACTGACAGCGGGGTTGGTGTTTTTTTTCTCAACGAAGACGAATTGAAAGCGGTATTGAAAGTACACCAGAGGTGGCGAAGAAGTTGTATGTATGTAAATTATTTGCCCTTCCCACCTCATGTTGAAGAGTTTGTAAAAACGCCACAAACTATGGATGCCAGATGAACCGAGAGACAAGCAGAAAGTAAAGTTGTTTTGGGATTTGCTCTCCACTTCTTTTGCACAATAAGAACGACAGATTCATCATGAATCCCGGAACTCCTGACTTTTCCTCCACCCGGACAAATAAACTTGTTTTTGTTGGGACAAAAAAAAAATACTCCTTTCTTATTAGCTACGTGCTTCACAACTTTTGCAATGGAAGTTTTTCCGAGAAAGAATGCTCTAACAAGTTTAATGTACATATATATTTACTTTTTTAAGGCAAAACAATTTATTTTCTGAAAAGTTTGGCAATACGGAAATTACATGTGTTAGACCAATGTAAAATTCACTTATAGTTTGTTAAAATTAAATTCAACAATCACCTCTCTTCATTCTTATTTATAAAAAAACCACGAGAACTAATACTAAACTAATATAAAAATATATTTTATTACGATTCAAATTTTTTCAGAGTTATTATAAGTAAAAATATTAAAATTGAAAACTGAGAACATAAAAATGTATTATGGTATTTTGAGTACGACAAATTTTTATAATGGGATTAATTTGGTCGTGTACAAAACAACATCATTATAGTAATCATTGATCATTGATAATCATCATATCATTATTGAAAATAATAAATAATAAACATTGATATTAGTCGTATTATATGTTTAGGTATTTAGTAGTGAATTAGATATCTGAATGTGTATAGTCTATTCTCGCTGGACTAGGTCCATAGTTAACTTTTTTGGTAACTTTAAAGTAAAATTTTAAGATGCCGAGTTGACGGTTAACAAAACAGTATCAGTAGCCAAAAAAATAGGACATAAAAACCGAGGAATCACCACCTAACATGGAATAGTCATATTTCGCAAATAACCCGAAAACCATTTCAAACCTTGAACAGATTCGGAGCTTTGGTGATTCATTTCTCTGAAGTACTCTTCATCTTCTGTTATCCTCCCTTATTCTTCCCTACTTCGACAACCCATGAAGAGTAAAGAATGAAGTACTTTGAACGGAAGTAAAACGGCTATGCAAACAAACCAACGGTTGTGCACAGAGGTGGCTGGTTAAAATTACGCTCGACCACCAAATTCTTACCCAGTAAAGAGTACCCACTTTATGAGGCTGGGTGGACCCCGGAGGGCTCCCGAACCTACAGGGCTCACTCAACAGCTTCTAATTATCTGCAACAACCGGATTCGAGAACGGGTCCTTGAAGTTTGTAGTCCATTGCCTCACTAATGATTTACCACTTATAAAACCATCTCAAAACTTGAACATTTTTTTGTTTCTGAACAAATTTTAAATTAAAATTTAAAGACTAATTTTTAAACAAACATCCCCACAATTATCATCATCATCATTATCATCAAATTATCTCCCGATTACTATGTAAAAGAAATGTAGCAATAGTATGAAATAATAGAATATATATTAGAAAAAAAACGTTCAATTTTGCTACCATCCGGACTGAAAACATAATATCACATAAATAGAAACTCTAGATAGCACATCTCATTTCAACAACCTAAAAAATATTAACTAAATTGTAAGACATCTCCCTAAAAGAGCCTAGTACTTTCATAATATCAATAATACTTAGTGATGAATTGAACTTTAATAAATCTTTTCTAGACTGGTCTATATAGTACGACCTATCCTGGACATCGGAATAGAGCTTTGGGGACCCACTAAACCTTCGAATTCTTCTCATATACAATCCTTACTATCCAAATAATAATAATAATTATTATTTCATAATAATAATAATAATTCGTTCATTGCAGCACAAGTTTCGAAAAAACAGCGAAGTCTTTCTATTGCATGGATTGATTATAAAAAGGCCTTTGACTCTGTTCCACACAGCTGGCTACTAAAAGTATTAGATATATACAAGATACCAACTAATGTAAGTAGACTCCTTTTAAACCTGATGGCAGGATGGAAAACTTCGGAAGTCGAAGCTACCTACACTGCCAATCAAATCAAAATACTCAGAAGAATATACCAAGCATATTGTCTAAGCCCAATTTGGTTCTGCATGGCGCTATTTCCATTAAGCAGAATTCTTCGAAAGAATAAAGAGGGATATAAACTTGTCATCAACGACGAAGGGACCACAGTCAGCCACAGCTGGTACACGGATGACCTCAAACTATACGCGAAAAACTAAGAACAACTACAAAATATGGTTGAAGCTGTTTCATCTTTTACAAGAGACATATGAATGTCATTTAACATTGATGAGCAAATGGGCAGTGTTCCATGTAACCAAGGGGAAAGTGGTTAGTAAACAAAACATTCTGGTTAATGAAGAAGAGCACATAAAGGAACTTGAACCAAATAAATTATATAAATATTTGGCCATGCAACAGAACCTCAAAATATCCCGAAAAGATATGCAACAAGAATTTTTAACAATCCTCAAAATTAGCCTACGAAAAGTGCTCAAAACCCAACTAACTGGGAAGCAAAAAATCAAGGCCACCTGGGCTATATCTGCTCTAAGTTATTGCTTCGGCATAGTGAAATGGTCAAATATCAAAATATTAAGGTGGTTGGACTTCTAGGTTCCCCACCTCAGATACTCAACCCGCAATAGCGATTAAAACCGATTATAATAATAACAATGAATGGCCTAACGAACACGAAGGTTCGATGCCGATACCACCAATCGCTCTCTTCATACATCCTTCCAGTAATGCCTCTCGAAACCCAATTCTACTAAATCCTCCAATCTACGTTTCGTTCTACCAGTCGGACGTTTACCCGTCGGTTCAGTGTTTATTAACATTTTAGGGACCCCCTCGTAGGGCTTCGTTACTAACCCCTACAACCTTATACGCCCTTCTTATACACCTTAATGCTATAACTTGAATTATATTCACCGGGTGTAGTTCCCTTAATTCTGTGTTGTGTAGTATTCTAAATTCTCCCTTTAATTCATCCTTTTTCGGTCCTAACATTTTATGCAATTCTTTATTTTCGAAAACCTTAAGGCGCTGTTCATTCCTTATTGTAAGAGGCCACGTCTCGCATCCATAGAGAACATTGGGAAGATTATTGGTAATGTAAATTCTAATTTTTAAGTTTTTGGATAGAAGGTGCGAACTAAGCAGTATCGAAATTGAAAAATAACAAGCATTTTCCGCCTTCAACCTCGCTTTATTTCCCCATTAATTTCGTTGTTTCTAGTTACCGAAGAACCTAAGTACATAAATACTTAATCCTATCAACCTGTTCAAACGTATTTCCTGTTACATCTATATCACCGAAATTGCTCGCATTTCTACTGCTAACCATATATTTTGTTTTATCCTTATTTATTGTAAGATCTATTTCCTTACAGGAGCTTATTAACGCGGTTGTATTAAATTTTATAGTTTCCTTATCCTCCCCCATCATTAGCATTCGGTATTCATCTCACTCATCACATTCATCACACCTTAAACACGACCGTACCTCGAACCTTATAATCCAAAATCCTTCGTAAATTCCTCAATGCTCCTTACTTTGTCACAAATAAAATCACCCATAAAAAGCTTAATGTTCGATATGTAACCGATCTAGCCCGAACCAGATATCAATCCTTCCATTATAAACTCCCTAAAAACCTAAAACCACTAGTT
>NW_027113818.1:30476-36115 GCF_000696795.3 Halyomorpha halys | reverse complement strand
ATCCCAACCAATCCTAACACTATCCTCACCACGGATGCCGATGACACATGTGTGCTCGCTGTTGATAATAACCCTTTAATTGCATCCCAAACCCTTCAATCCAATATCACAGCCCTCGAAGAATGGTGTCGTATTGTAGGATTAAAATAAATTCCAACAAACCCCATCAAAGTACCTTTACCCTACGTCATAAACCTACTGACTGCCCTACAGTATGCTTCAATAATGTTGCCCTTACCCCTGTTGAACAGATCCGCTACCTTGGACAACATCTGGACAAACGACTAACCTGGAATCCTCACACTAGACTGAAAATACAGGAAACTGCACGTCAATTTCGACTATTACAGCACTTACTGGACAAAGGTTCCAGACTTCCAATTCATTATAAAAGTGATTTACATGATAGTTATAAGGCCTATCTGGACATACGGCGTTGAGCTTTGGGGCTCCACTAAACTTCGAATTCCTCTCGTATCCAATCCTTACAATCCAAAATCCTTCATAAAATCCTAAATGCTCTCTTCTTTGTCACCAATAAAATCATCGTCAAAGACCTTAATGTTCCATTTGTAACCGATCTAGCCCAAACCAGATATCAATCCTTCCATTATAAACTCCCTAACCACTCAAACCCATTAGTTTCTAATCTTGCTCCCTCTTTTATTCAATCCTCCGAGGCGTCTGAAAATAAGATGGCTTCGAGACCTTATATTGTAAATAGGTTTTTGAGTGCTACCAAGGGATCGTTTCTCTACATGCTTGTACCATACCATTATTATTTCTTCAAATTTACTTGATGTATTTTATGTACAGTTGTAAATATCAATAAATAAATTAAAAAAAAAAAGTGATTAATTTAAGCCATCAAACCTGCAAATCAGTGCGCTCAAAAAATCGCTTCATACCCAAAAACTTTCCCCGAGTCTTTCCCGTACTTGGGTAAGTACTAATGTGCCAGGAAATCTGGAAAACACTATAAAATCATCTTGACCCTACTCTTGATTTTTCAAAAGACAAGATCATGATTGGCAGGGCCCTTAAGAAATACACGTTTTTCTAAATTATCATAGTATTATACATTCTTCATCATACGTCTTTTATAATATATAGAATGTTTTTATTCTAATGCTTTCCCCAAAATGTTTATATAAACAGAAGCTTGTGGATATTGTACAATTGCATATCGTCAGTCTAAAGCCGAATTTTTCAGATACGCCACTTAATGTCTACAAACTTCTGAAAGCATTGTGTTCAAAACAGTGCTCTAGATTTGAAGTGGTAATTATTTGCTGATTTTTAAAAAATCTATTGATGATTTTATATATTTAATTAGTTACTTCACATCTTCAATTTGGTCTCTACATACTAAAATTGAGTTCTCTCTAACAAAACTTATTTATACGTACGAAAAGTCATCTTTTCGTCATTTCTTTATATAGAATATTTATTACATATAAATATAAGTATACACTTTGCATTTATAATGTATTTCGAAACAAATTAAATAATATTGGTACATGGTAAGCGCCGAAGGGATCATATCTTTTGAAACAACTTTTTTTTTTTACGTTGTTTAAATATTAATTTTTTTTTTTAATTCGTAATGAAATCAGACCATTTATAATATATAATAAATTTAATTTGAGATGAGTCCTCTTGCAATACGAATAGTAAAGCGCTACAGCGTGGGAGTTAACGAACGCTATAGTATTTTACAGCTATCATTATAAATTGACTATCATTATAAACTATATAGTATAAACTGACCATAGAGGAAGTGACCTTTCCTTATTGAAATCCTGTGTAGGATGCAAGGGCTGACACTTAGGCAAGTAAAAGCTGTCATCTCACAACGGACTTGCATCTGTCTAACTATTTTATGTTTAGCAGTTCTCACAAGTCCATAACCCGACCCTTACCACTGAGGGTAAATATTCTATTCTTGGAAATTTCGAGAATGGAACTCACCCTTTTTCTCCAGACACGCCTTTTCTCCCCTCCCAGATATTTATTTCTAATTTCATAGGCTCTCTAGGTCCCGCCTAGTTTCCTAAATTTATCTGATTGGTCCAAACCCCTTCTCCTATTTCATTATTCTTCTCACCCCCTCTTCTCAAGTGTACACATATATTTTCTAGCATTGGATAACAGTAACAGTTACAGTTACAATCAGAGAGAGATATCTTTAAGCACTAAACTATGTAGTGTTTGTAAATATGTAAGAATAAAGTCATTTTAGTCTTTACTGATGTTCAAGTTGTTTATCTTGTGGGCCGATATAAATCGTGATGGAGTTTGGCTAGTTTCTATCATAATATTGTATAACTCTTGATAAATATCTTATAATTAACCGTTGGTACTATTATTGTTTTTATAGTTTCTTTATTTTCAAACATATTAGGGTCCCTTTGTAGACGTTCGGGGTGCAGAAAATGAAAATGCTATCGTTTTTGAGATCACGCACTTGCTATTAATTTTAACTCTTCGGCTTTTTAATATATTGCAATTCTTTAATAAATTTTCTAAGGGTTATTAATTTAAAAAAATCAATCGATATTAAATTCAACTTATGCCATAATTTTCAATTACTACACTTCCGAAAACATTAATAACTAAGAAATTCGAAAAAAATGCGATAGCATGTTCATTTCCTCCTCCTTCATAAATATATAAAGGGATTATAATTGAAAATCTGAAAAGATAAAATAAATAGTGCAAAATAGTGTGTGCGTGCGATTTTCAAATGAATGCACTTTCATTTTATGCAACTTGGAAAACATATTAATTGCCCTTTGTGTCATACCAGGGGTGATCTCAGAGCGCATGAGGTCACCTACGCTAGACCTAATTATGGGTTAATTAAAAATAATAAAGGGTGATAAGCGAATTTGTTTGAAATATCTTTTTTAGCGAGAACAACTAAGCATGGTATATTTTATAAATGTCTATGTAGTATTTATACTGAGTATGGTATTATTTTTTTTAACTAAACGTATCCAACAAAATGGACTTGACTTAGGAGAAAGTCATAAATTTAACTTTATTTAAAAATACTGCATTCACAGCTAAGCACGGAAATATAAAAGATAAAGGTAAAATACATAAGGAAAAAAACAATTTAATTACAATTGAAATAAAATCATTATATATATATTCAAAATGGCGATTTTTTAATTATTGTTTTATTTGTTCTTTTATTATAGGTGACATCAAAGCCTGATCTCTATCCGCTAGTGATAAGCTACTCAGAGAATGGCAAAACGGGAGGGAATTACTTGATGGTCCAATATTTTAGAAATTACATAATGAGACCTGTTGGTAAGTTAATAGAAGAATAAAAAACATTTTTTTTTATTCATTTTAAAACATTGAATGTTGAGTCACTTTCATCTCTAGTAACATTTTTGCAAAGATAAGATTTATAGTTACCTATCTGCGCCTTAAGAACTATAAACACCTTTGACAAATAATCAAAAATATTTTTTTTTAAACTTTCAGTCGTGAGAAAAGCTATAAATTTAAAAATAAGTCTTGCATAGTTATTTGCATCAAGTTATATTCTAATTTTTATCTCTATAAAGAAGATTATTATTGTTCTTATTTAAACAAAATATTAACTATTATAGTTCCTAATATTAATCTAATGATTGATATAATTGGACAAACTATTTGCAATACTAAAATAATCTTATAATAACAGGCTGTGATAGAAAGAATTAATGATTTTTTTTCATTTCATTTGAATTTAATATAGGTAACCATTAGGGTATTTTTTTTTTAACTTTTAAAATATTTTTTGACATCTGTCTGTTGTCCTATTTCCTATGTCCTAATGTCCTATTGGTATTTTTTTAAACACTTGCTGGCCAGTTATGATATACAGGGGAGAGGGAGGTGGAGAGGGGAGGTTATCTAGAAGTAACCAACATATTCTAACCATGGTGGGGAGGGGAGGGGCTGGTCACATTTTTATTCCGTAGGACTATTACAAAAAGTCAACCCTCCCAGGCTGGATTAGTACAGGTGCTGCAGCAGTTCAAAAGTTACTAAGACTGATGCATCAACTCCCTCTGCCACAAATAGGCCTATTTATTGATTCATGTAAATCAATATTATTTACAAACAGCGAATTGGATGAATATAACATGGTACGAGAGGCATGAGGAGGAGCAACTTCCTATGACATCTTGTGGTGTGAAGTCACCATTCTTTGTTAGTTCAGGAGACCCTCTCATCCTATTCCTATTTAGTCATCTATTGGCACTTCCTGCTTTTATTATTATGAGTATGTCCGGTGTTTTTGTAATTTTTCATAGAATTGTTTGTAAAGAGTTGCCATTTGAAGGTCAGTATTTAAAGTTATTTTTCTGGCATACAAAACAGAGTTCTTTTTTTTTTTTTTTTTTTTTTTTGCAAATGTAATTGTCATGTATGCTTAGGTCCATAAAAATTCAGCAAATATTCAATTTATTTCTGAGTTTCAAATATGAATGTTGTAAAAAAAAAAAGTGTATAAAGAATGGGTATAGAATATTTAGAAAATAATTTTTTTTTTTTTAGCCAAAAATCATTATCTACTATCATAAACATTTTAAAATTTAATATAACGCAGGTAGTAAGTTTTAATTGATTAAAACAACTGAAGATGACTCAACATCTTTTGTTAACTAACTGTATTGGACTTAAATAATATTGAGAGTATATCTGTAGTGTAAGAGTACTATGGTACCTAGTGTGTAAGTTTAACTTAAAAATCATTTTAATGGTGGAGTGAAGATGGTGTTGAATTTAATATAGGTACATATCATTACGATGATCAAAGTAGTGTGATGGTCAGTCATATAAATGTTTGCCCAATAACACCATTTCTTTATGGAAGTAGTTATTCACTTATTCACAATTGAATAAGGTGATAGAATATTATTTAGTACTGATTTTGCAAATAGATATTAATCTTTTATATTTTCTTCTTCAATGCATTAGTATTATGGTCCTCAGGACAAAAAATTTAATATATTCCAAAATAAAGGGTTGTTCTCAAATTTTATTAGTATATTTTTCAGGATCTCTTTCGGCAACAAGTACTGCCGATTCTTTGAGCTCAAGCTTATTTTGCAGTGCAGCAAATGAGGTAATAATAAGCATAATTAATAAAATCAAATATTGAAATTACTATTACTATGACTCGATAATAATTTACAATTTCTAGGCCAACAGTTTAATACCTCCGCCTTACTCAAGTGCCCCTGGTAGTGTTGAACAAATTAACGCACAAACTGCACCCAGCCATGAGGTAATATAGACTATTGTTTAATAATAACTGTTATAGTATTTAATACATATTTATTTTAGAAATAATTGAATATTAATAATAACATGAAAATTTTAATATACAATGAATAAATAAATTTAATTTAAAACAAATTTATATAAAAAATAAAATAAATTATTGGATTTTTGATAGTAATCCTTCATAAATATATAAAGGGATTCTAATTGAAAAGCTAAAATAAATAGTGCAAAATAGTGTGTGCGTGCGACTTTCAAATGAATGCACTTTCATTTTATGCAACTTGGAAAACATATTAATTGCCCTTTGTGTCATACCAGGGGTGATCTCAGAGCGCATGAGGTCA
>NW_027113818.1:18421-30426 GCF_000696795.3 Halyomorpha halys | reverse complement strand
AAATAAATTAATTCAAACGATAAACTAGAGATAGGTTGATGAAAAAGGGTGAATAGAAATTTCTTCTAAAGAAGTTATTTACAGATTAAATTTCTGTTTTTATTTATTTTATAGCCATTTCAATATAAATTATTATTATTATATGGGCGACAGACAATGGAGGTCCATGTCATCGCGCGATGTATTTCCTAATACACCGCGCGTTTCTTGACATGGTTTTTCAGTAGTGTGGGTTCATCACTCCCACGCCTATTTTTTGTGGGTGCCACCCATTGGCTAACGGGCCTCACAAATGCCCGGGGGGGGGGAGGTTGTGAGTGAGTTTTGTATTATTTTATGCTTGAAAAAAGCCTGGGTAGAACCGGGCCTCGATCTAACAACCTTAGGGTTTAAAACAAAATATATAAAAAAATAAAATAAATTATTGAATTTTTGATAGTAATGTTTATTATCCGATAAAATTCTAAATTATTAGTATCGTAAATTCTACTTCTATTTTTTTTTTAATTGGCATAAAACACTGTGCCCTATTGTTCGCCTAGTTCGTTGTTTAGTATAGCTAATATTCCAATGTAGGTAGTTGTTCAGTGTAGATATTATTCCAGTTAAATGCACATGTTACATCTTGTTAGAGAGATACAATTTTTTATAGAAATCAATCTCTGGATTCTCTGTAACTTTAAAGAAGATTTTTTTTATACACTCTTCTTCTAGACTAGGATCATATATAGTTTTGAATTTATTACACCTTCTCCAATGATTTTGTAGAATATTGTATAATTTACTTTCTAGATTCTGCTTCTTAAATCATGATGTTTCCCATAAATCCAAAATCATTTCTCAGTATGAGTATTAAGAACTCATCGACAAATTCTGTCATTCAACTACTACTTGTTCGATTCAAACAAGTTTTTTTTTTCAAGCTGAAAGTAAATGTTGTCAACATCGTTTTGGGGTACAACCAAACAAGTCAAAGATTATTGAATGGGAAGTTTTAAGAGTTATTTAAATAATTACTTAGCACCTTGTCAAGTTTTTCCTGAACAACTAAGTGAAAAAAAAAATGATTCAGTGGTAATCACTCTATATATACTTTTATCACATCTGTTTTTTCATTACCAGACGTTTTAAATTAGCTAAAGTACAAGAACTTGCAAATTTCAGAACAGTAACTGCTAACTACAAACAACTACTGGCTTAAAAACTATTGCAAGTAGATGCATGCTCTCTCAGTTCGGGTTTTTCATTCTGTAGGGAAACAGTCATTTTAAGTGAAAATACAATATGTTGGAATTATGCATTTTTATTCTAAATTTATTAAATTTTTGCAATTACAAAATCATATGACTAGAAATCGTTATTGTATTGGAAACAGAACCTAAAAAGTGATCCTGAAGTTAGGAAAAATCCCAAAAGTGTTGATGTTTAATTAAAACCTTAAAAAAGGAAAAGTTGTCAGGTTCATATCCAGTTAATGAAAAAAAAATTATTATTGTTTGGTGACGTGATATGGAAAGTCGTGTGAGAGGACTTAACTTTTTATTAGTTTTTCAAATTTTTCAAAAACTATACATTTTCTAGAACTTTCCAAATGCTTGTTTAAAGGATAATTGAGTTTGTTACCAAGTTAATCTTAAAAATAGATAATAAAATGAAAAATCTAATCTGAAGATACAGCAAATAGTCGTCATGTTGGACTTTGCACCTAAAGCAGTAAGGAAAGTGGTTTGTGTGGACAAACTAATTATTTTCTATTTAAGTAATACAAATATAAATAAAATATTGGACTATGGTTCTTAAATATTCTCTCTCTAGAAATCAAAAATGATGTAACTAATAACAAGCATATATTAACTGTGGAAATTCTAATAGTTAACCGTTTATCTTATAGATTCATGTAGAAGAACAAATATTAAAAATGAAACTGCAGAAGATTAGACATATTAGTTTTAATATTAAATTAGAATTTGAAATTGTATACATGGTGTAGATATTGCCCTGTCCCAAGGACACGGATTCCTGTATGGTGAGACTGGAAAGTGAACGAAGACAAGCCCGACCTTCGCTGTGTGGTCTCTCCAATGTTAGCTCTGTGACGATAGCACCTCTCGATTCTCCTCCTCAAGCCACTACACCGACACTCGGCAAACTACTACACCATGTAATTTACCTTTTTTACTAATTTTAAATTAAGAATAAAAATCATCAATATATTAAAAATAATGAAGGAAGATCTTTTGGATGATGGTCAAAAAAGGAACTCAAGTAGTACAAAACTACTGGTTTTGTAAGGTACTTCATCAGAGCCAAAAACCTGAACTAGGAATATTAGTAAGAGTATAAGATGACATGAAATATAATATAAATAAATATATATATTTTTTTCGGCCTAGACTCCCAATGGAGTCTGTACTGTCTGGCCTAACCCTGGTTGGGTTTTTCATTTTGTGGGACGGCCACTCTGTGAAAAAAGTCAACGCCCCAGGCCGGATTCGGACCGGCACCGCCAATTGACATCAAATTACTAAGACTGTGTCTTAACCACTGACCACTGGCGGCCCTATGTATATAATATAATGTAAATACTAACCTTTTCTTTTTGGTACACTTTGAACTATTATTTTTCAATGTATTTCTTCATTCTTTCCCCTTACAACCCTTTAGCCTTGTTTTTAATTGCTAGATGAGAAGTTTGTGTCCTGATTAGTTCATTATTTCCTTTTTTCTCAACTTCTTTCCCTCTCCACCCTAGATAAGAGTATCGATCGTAAATACTCTTACCTTGTTTCTTTTCTCCTTTTAGTTGCTATTATATTTGTTTTTTACTTTTGTGTACCTATTAATTTATTCAATATTACTTCACTTGTGAATTTTACGTAATATATTTATTACTTTAATTATTATATATACTTATTTATATTTATCTTATTTCTATTATTTTTTTTTTTTAATTTATGCTACAAATTTTCACATTATTTTTCATGTCATCTTATAATCCCAACCTGTCCATTATATTCCTAGTTTTTGTGTCTGGTTTTTAGCCCTATAAAGTGGGGCAAAACGTCAAAGCATAATAAATAGATTTGCACTCTTTGAGTTCCTTCTTTGACTGCCCAAGATCAATTTACAATCTTCTAATTTATTAAAAATAGTTTAAAATTACTTTTTTGCTGTTTAATATAACATTTTGAACCGCTGATTCTATCAACAATCTGTTGGTTATTCTCCAAGCCAATAAATCATCTTTTTAATACCTTATATAAAGTCGATATTGTTTAAAACCCCCTCTGATTAACTATTTTTATTGATGCAAAAAGTAATTTTTTTACAGAAAGACCATACCAATTTTTTTCCTTTATTTTCCGAGACCACATTTTTTACCCTAAATTGCTGGACAGACGAATTTCACTTCCGAACAGAACACTAGCAGGAGGTGAGGTAAACAGCTGTGTGATAGAAATAGCAGAGCAAACTTTTGAGAATGATAACGGCATTTGGATGGGGTGGGCATTTTTCGTGGTCACGACAATGAAAATATCTGCTAGACGGTTAAAAACGGCAGGGTTTGACCGAAAATTAAAGAAAGGGACTGTGATTGGACGGCGCAAAGAAATTCAGACGATAACAAAGCTGGACAACAACCACGATCAACTAAATGCTCAACGACCGCAGGGCTGGGAAAAATTCATTGATGAAACTGTGGAACCCTTATCAAAGGAACAGAGAAAAGAAGCAAAGGTGCTGATAAATAAATTCCAAATGGTCTTTTCGTGCTCAGACAATGATGTGGGGTGGACGAATGTGGTACAGCATAAAATAAATACTGGCGACCATCATACAGTCCTCTAGAAGGGTCCCTCTTGCAAAACAACAGGAGGTCGACAGTTTGTTGAAAGAAATAGAAACTCAGGGAGTAATCGAAGCTTCCAGTAGCCTCTGGGCGTCTCCAGTTGTTTTGGTAAAG
Organism: Halyomorpha halys; assembly: GCF_000696795.3. Lineage (NCBI taxonomy): Eukaryota > Metazoa > Arthropoda > Insecta > Hemiptera > Pentatomidae > Halyomorpha > Halyomorpha halys. The sequence continues at coordinate 26,462 of NW_027113818.1, read as the reverse complement.
AAAAAGGACCAAATTCTGCATCGACTAAAGGAAGCTCAAAGAGGTCACGAAGAAAGACAGCTATCCCTTTCTCCGAATAGACCATACTCTGGTCTCGTTTGTCGGATCAAAGTGGTTTCCGACATATGATTTGAAAAGTGGGTATTGGCAAGTGGATATATACCGAGTAGATCTTGAGAAGACAGCTTTTTCGACAGGAATAGGTTTGTGGCTATTCAACGTTCAATGCCATTTGGACTCTTCAATGCGTCTGCTATGTTCGAGTTACCGGGACTACATTGGAAATAATGCTTGATTTATCCGGATGTCATAATCTTCAGCAAAATATTCGAGGAACACGTAAAACATCTGGAGGAAGTATCCAATACTAATCTAAAGCTCAGCCTAAAGAAATGCCACCTGTTAAAAAAAGAAAGTTTAGTACCTTGGACACATCATTACCTCAGAAGGAATTGTAGGTGTTTATCCACTTGCTAATACCCACATTCCAAATCAATCTGGAAAACCACTTTGATCCGACAAAAGAGACCAGAGTATCATCTATTCGTGGAAAGGGATAGCTGTCCTTCTTCGCGACCTCATTGAGAGCCATCCTTTTTCTTTACCAAAACAACTGGAGACGCCCAGGGTGCTACTGGAAGCTTCGATTACTCCCTTAGTTTCCATTTCTTTCAACATCCTGTCGACCTCCTGTTGTTTTACAAGAGGAACCCTTCTAGGTGACTGCTTGATCGGCTGATGGTCGCCAGTATTAATTTTATGCTGTACCATATTCGTCCGCCCCACATCATTGTCTGAGCACGAAAAAAACATTTGGAATTTATTCAGCAGCCCCTTTGCTTCTTTTCTTTGTTCCTTTGATAAGGGTTGCACAGTTTCATCAACGAATTTTTCCCAGTCTTGCGGTCGTTGAGCATTTAGTTAATCTTGCCCAACAAGCCTTGTTATCTTCTGAACTTCTTCTCACCGTCCAACCACAGTCCTCTTCTTTAATTTTCGGACAAACCCTGCCGTGTTCAACAGTCTAGCCGGTATTTTCTTTGTCGTAGCCAAGAAAAGTGTCCGCCCCATCAAAATGCCTTTTCATTCTCAAAACCTGGCTCTTGTATTCTTTTCTCACTTCTGACACCAATTGTTGCGTGATACCTCGGCCAAGAGAAAAAAACAAAACGGAATGAACAAATACAAAAACAATTTTATTATGTTACAAAAGTAACCAAATATGCACACCAATTCCACAGTATTCACATTACCACGTCGAAACATTAGCATGAATTAATAAGTTTTACTTGTCTGTGTATCATTACTAAGCACCACCCTCTTCCCCCTCCCCCGACCATCTTCTAGCAGAAAATAATTTATAATAATTGAATATTCACAGAACATACCAAAAAAAAATTATAAACTGGATTGGTGTGCCTCCTGGATTCAAAACTCCTTCTTGAACATTAACCTACCATTGTCACGAAAGCCATTATGTAGGATGGCTGTGAATAATTTATTAGTTCTAACTCCAAACTTTATACTAGAATCTCTCCACAAAGCATATTCATACAGTTTAAGTAGCTGGTTAGAAGTTGAGCTGACAGGATGATCCTTACAATCTAGTCATAAATCCTCAGAGGATGAGAACTTCACTCCATAGGAAATTAGTCCATCAATCATGAAGGGGATGCTTACAAAAAGATGAAGAGGTGTTCAGTAGGAATTAATATTAAATAAAAACACCCGAAGTTTATAAAAAAAAAATAGTGGAAAGATATACTGATGTTATGTGACTCTTTTCTAACTCTAAGAGATGGTAATCCGGAGTAATCTATCTGCTAAAAATACAAAGACTTGTGAGTTGTGGCCTGTAAGAAATTACTTTTCTGTGTATCAGCATATTGTTTTGATTGCATTTATTTATTGAAATGATATATTTACAATTACAATAATATTTACAATTAAATTAACACCAAAGTAATGTAACGCAGTGTTTAAAGCAGTGTGAGTGACTTATTATGTTAGGGCAGAGGTAGCGTCGCTACAGCTGTATGCCAACCAGAGAACCAATTGTCCCATATATGGGTAGTGGTGAATAAGTACCACACACAATAGCCACAAGTTCAATGAGAGGACTCCGTGTCTCTTTGATAAATTGGAACTGTTTGGACCAAGCTCTGACAGCCTGGCCAAAGAAGCTTTTTTAATCTAATGCTTTTAACAGACTTTAATTTACAACACTTTAATTATCTAATTTAATGGCCATAAAGTCCTATATTATTAATATTCATTTATTTTAATTTACTTATCTATATTCTACATGCATACAAATGTTGCCTACTAAAAACTTTAACCTTTCTACCAATATAATAATTGTACTTATATTTAACAATGCCAGTTTTAATAAATGATTTAATTTTTTTTATATATAATAATATATAACTACATAAGATGTACTTATTTCTAGGGAAATGGAAGAAACAAATATTTGGGAAAAGGTTGGCTAAGCAGATCCGCACCTACTACACCTTCAACACAATTGGCGCCAGCTTCTTCTTTTGAAAGTTCCCCACTCCTTGCACCTGATCAAGATAATACATTCTAATTTAATATAATTGTAGATTAACTGAATCCACCTGGATTCCTTAGCCTACTTTTAATTTATAATAAACTGAAGAGAAATGTATGAAATATTGCTGATATCAAGCTTATTTCTCTTCTTTATTTATAACTTAATTTTAAAAACTTCTGAATAATTATTTTTTTCTTTGCATCATTAAATAATGAAAGATATAAAAAATATTGTGATATATTTGTAAACCTATAATAGTGTCAAAATGACAGTTTTATTTATATCATGAGTTTGATAGAATTTTTCATTTACTTTTATTTTTGTCGATTTTTACTGTTTTTTCATTGTTCTTTAGCAGATCAAGTTTTATGATAGTGTCAGTTGCTAACTGAATAATGTGTTTTTAGACGACTGAAACTGAAAATGAATAATACTACTGTCAATCTTAACTTAAACTTTTTGAACATTACAAAAGTAATTTTTAAATTTAGTTTAAGAATAGAAATAAAAGAATTTTTATAGCAATGAACAAACTGCTATATGTAGTATAAACTGTTATACTTCTGTAAGGTTTACCTAGTTTACTGCTACATTCAATTTTGGAACACTATTCTTTGTCATTTATAATTTCTCTGAATTAAACAGATTCATTAGTCTGTATAAAATTATTGTAGAAATCTTATAAATAAATCTTTTAATATTTACCATGAAAAATTGTGAATAATCATAATTAATTTGATGAAATCTAGTGCATAGCTATATGCTTCAAAATAATTGTTTCAATTTTACACCAAATTTATAATTTGGTTAAAATAAATTATATTATAAAGCTCGGTTAATAATATTCTGATATACAGGATTATATACTTACCATATCGATTAAATTTATTTTTACTATTATCAGAGTCAAGATATTAAAATAAATTCTAATCAGTGAAGATGCGAATAAATTTCTATCAACATGTCACAAATAATATTAGATAGAAATTGTCTGACACCATCATTATCATCTCATAAAATATATGTTATTTTAGCAGAAAATAAGGAAATCCAATACAACATTACATGATTGCCCACTTCTGCTAATTAAATTACATATAGTGTTGAATAACAATCAGTAATTTGTGAGTAATTTTTTTATGTGCACATTCAATATTCTTTCAAAAAATTCAATGGTTTGGATATTTAATTGTCAGAAATTCTTAACAATAATGTTATCCATTAAACTATTCTTATAACAATTTATAGACCCTATGAAGCCTTTGAGAAATATCTTACAATTTTGAAACTAGAAAATATAAACAAAAATAGGAGAATTTTTTACACTTTTATATAAAAGTCAGGCGACTTTCATATAAATAATGTAATAATATATGATCTTCAAAAGTAAAGTTTTTGAAATTGTTTAAGATGTCATTACCATCATTCATTATAATTCATTCTACTCGTATCTAAATATAAGCAATGTTAAATATAAGCAATTTTAATATTGCTGCGAGGTGCCTCTTTTCAACCATTATCTCATAAAGTGCATTAAGATTCTTCTGTAGTATCTTACAAACATAATAATAGCTATTAATGTATTTAAAACATATAACGATAATAGAGCGTCAGAAATAACTGTAAAGAATATAGAAATAATTGTTAATGCTATTTTGAATAAAATCAACTATTTTTAGATAATGAATAGAATTTTGATGGTGTGAAGTGCTATAGAGGTGAAGCCTCTTTTAATTAAATAATAATAATTACTAAGAGATCATATTGATGTAAAAAAAAAAATAATAGTTCTTACAATTTTATTTCTTAAATATTTGTATCTATGTAAGTAAGATAAAAAATAAAGTACTAAAACAAAACTAAAAAAAAAAAAGAAAAAAAGAAAAAAAATGAAACGAAGAGGTAACAAAGATTCTAACTAGCTATTACTTAATATAAAAAAAAATCTGCTCACACTTCTGGTAAAGGGTTATTAATTCAGGTATAAAACTTCATTATCCTTACTTGAACTATCAGGATGCATTAATTTAAAAAATAAATATAAAAAGTGGATTTGTTATTATTAAGATTTTAGTAAACTATACTAAAATAATAAATGGCTAAATTTTTTAATTTCAAAATTCAAAAACATTTCCAAATGCTATTAAAATTGATTTAAAACGCTTGGATATCAAACCTTGGTGGTATTATAAATCCTTTGCCAACTCATCAGCTCAACGAATCCAAACAACCTTAATAATGAAGCATGGAGCATTATCCATCTAAATTATGGTTTTAGCATCTGTCTTCTTCAGCTGTCCTGCTGGCCAATACTACTATTCACACCCTGAAGAACTTTTTTTTCTCAAACTGTCAGAATTATTTTTAGGATTCAAAATTGTGCTGTCATTCACAATTGTGAATGACAGGTGAAGATTCATAAATGTTATACACAGCATTTTTAAATGCAATTTTTCATTAAATTTACTCCTAAATATACTAATAAATACTCTGAAGCCTTAAATGTATCATTTATTGTACCACATCTTGTAATAAGATTCGAATCATTCACATAACCAAGAAGCTTAGTTGAACTGTTTGTAAATTTTCTTTTATTTGTCCAAATTAAATATTCGGTATATTAGCCTTATACCAGTTTTACACCTATTAATTAGAAATGACTATTTCTTCAAATTTTTCATCATCTAAAATTTCAAAATAAGTTGAATAGTTGTTATTTTATTTGATTTTGAATATTTGTCCCTTGATATTTATTTTTTGTTTATTTATTATTTTATTAAGTTTCCATTAATATGTGCCACAGAACATAACTATTAATCAGGTTGGGATTTGATACCTGAACCCAGAGATTTCATAAACGCCAAGATCAACGATGCTGATGAGATGTGTGATTTGGTTGACAAACTGTTTTGAGTTCATTATTTATCTTAACATAAATTGAACCAAAATATAAGAAACTCAGAAAATTATTAGGAATTAAGAAAAATTATTATAAAGTAAATTACTTCATTAGTAAATGATGTTAAAAATTTTACATCTTTTTTTTCTTCAGAGATAAATGTCATAAAATTGCTTTCATAATCTGTCGACTATAATTTTGTAAAATTTGTATTAAGTTTTATGAATATTGAAATGCTGAAGTATAATTTGCTACATAATTACAAATTATAAATCATAAATTTCAATTGAATGTGATACTGTATTATTTTCTCAATTACCATTTTCAAGTTTATTTAAAAATAATATCTAACTTTTAAGTTCAATAATGAGTAAACTTATAAATAATTGTTTTTGAAACATATAAAATTGATTTTCAAACATAATGTTGAAGTATAAGTATTTTTTCTCATTGTTGAAATCAAAATAAAGGGCACACTTTATGTTTGGAGAAGAAATTTTATTGTACTCACTATGTATATTATATATAAATGTAAATTTCCTGGAGCTGTCCAATTTACATAATATTTTTAGGGTTATTTCAGAAAATTAGGCACTGTGTGTGAACGAGGCCTAACTTATTAACTTTACATCGAAGTTTGTTGTCAATTTTTTCGACACGTTTCAGCTTGTACGGATGAGAAGCAAAAGATTATCCGATAAAAGGGTCAGGATAGCTTAAAACTAGTTGTAGACAGTGATTAGATGGGGGAACAAGTTTGATTTTTCCATTCGTTCCTCAGAAACAGCTACTAACTTATGGTATGGATTTTAGAAGTATTTGCCGTCAATTCTTCATTTTTCATTTCCATTTATTTAATTGTTTTTATGAAGTATAGGTTTCCGCATTATTTAGATAACATTATTTAAGATGCTATATAAAGATAAGTTTTTCTAATATTAAACAAACTGATTTAGAAAAAAAAGTTATTTATTGTATTTTTAGCCTTTATTTATAATTTGTGAGATAATAGGCTATTTTGAAGAGTACTATACTTGGAAACCTATTTTCAAAATTCTAGTAAAAATCTTTTTGAATCAAATAAAATATATGTCTTTTAATATACAATCATGTTTTGTCTTTGTATATGTGGTTTCATTATATAAAATTATTGTTATAATGTTATTATGTACTTGAAATATGTATTTATGTAAATAAAATTTTAGATGCTATCATTAAGTCTTTAATATGAATTCCTATTTATAAACAGATCTTTACTAATTTAGGTACTGTTTCATACATTTTCAGTTTGGATCAAGACTTAAGATTACAGTGAATAATCAATAAATAAGGGACTTATCCTCTTTTTTATGTATCATAAAAAATATCATATAGGTACTGGTAAAGATATATTGAGGAGTAAAGAAGAAACAAGAGTAAACACATTTGTAGGATTAGAACTACAAATCAGATAGAGATGTCATCAATTTTTAATATTAATGGCAGTACTTTTGGCATTCCATATTGGGTGTGATAGATTTGATCTTTTTCCATCTGTATCAATACATTTTACTTTGAAGTAGAATTCTAATTTAATTTTAATTAGATAGATATTTTGAATTACTACTGAAATCCAGGATATGATGCTAGAAATAAAAGGTATAATATTTATCTTTATTGTCTGTAACAATAATAGAGGATGTAATTTGAGCCCATAATACCATAAGTCCTTTTCCTAAAAAACATTTCAATCTTTTCCTTGTTGATTTGAAAACGTTGTGTGAAAATTTTGATTTTATTAGTCGAATAGATAAAATAATAGTACGATTTCTGTTATCTAATGTTATAGGAATAGATAAAGAGGTTTAAATTTTAGCATAACAAATAAAGTTAATCCAGGAGTCTGGTAACTTGCTCTGAAGCATTTAGGAAGCTCTGGAAAAGAGATATCAGGCTATAACAAGCCACCTACGATTTGAGAATCTTGATTTGACAATCAAAATACCGCATGCATGTTCCATACATAGTATTAGGTTAAAACTGTCAAATCATCTTATATCAATAAAAAAAATTCATTCATGCTATGAATAGATAAAATATCTAAAGAAAACCAGCATGAAGAAGAATACAGATTTCAGTTGTTTTGTTTCCTCTTTATTAAAAGCTAATAATGTTTAGAAGTGAATTTTTAAATACGTACACGTATATGTATATGCATATGTGTCTGAAAGTGGATGTTATTAAACATAATACTTAACTTCCTCCATCAATAATTCTGTAATGTATATATTATTTATATAATCAATATAGCATTCTTCTAGTTGTAGGTTTCATTTGTCGTTTCTCTTTTGTTTAAAGTTTTAAACTGGAGAACCATAAGCATTTCTGACAAGCGGATGGTTATCCTACAGGTTACCATTCTGTTTTAATATGAGTGAGAAGATTTTTTCTGCCACAAGGACATCACAAAATAGTAGTCAATCCACCCACTTGGGTATTGAAAGTGTCACTACAGACTCAGGGTTGCAAACATGAAGCCCTAACACACTACCGGCTCACCAGGGCCAACACACAATGCTCAGATATGCCACTTTGGTATTGGGCCG
>NW_027113818.1:10202-18071 GCF_000696795.3 Halyomorpha halys | reverse complement strand
CCCTTTTTCTTCTTGGGTGACTCTTCGATGGCTTCTTTTTCAAGAAGTTTCCCTTGAGCAAGACAAAAGATGATGAGGAACTCCTCATCCAGGAAACATCATTCCCCGCCCGTGTCTAAGCAACGAATAATCAAAAACCAAGTTTTCTTCCTTCCCCTTCTCTAGGTGTTAGTTCTCAACATAGATTGTAGCACTATGGTTTTGATTTTTTTCCAATGATTTCCTTTATGAATAATTTTCTTTAATACTTATTCTTAACTTCTATTTTTTCTTAAATGTATTGTAATTTAAATTATAATGGGAAGTTAAAATAAAGTTTTGAAAAATATTTGAATCTGCTCAACATCGCGATTCAACGAACTTTGGGAAGAAACAACGCCATCTTCTATGTTTTGAATAATCGATCCTTCCATTCCGTATTTGACTTAACAAAATTGGTTAGCTTTCTTTTTGGTTTAACAAAGCAAATGAACAATAATTAAACGATATATAAAATAAAAAAATATTAAAACCCTTTATACATAAAAATATACTATTTACACAAAAGAGGATATTACAATATATTTGGATTAAAGCGTATTGAAGTATTATTTTGTTCTCTTTCCCCCACATATTTTAATATTTTATAATTACGTAATTCATAAAGAAAAGAAAGGATACATGTGACAATAATTTTATAGAACAATGTATTTGGATGGAAGAAATAATTACTGTCTTCAGATTGGAGACTAAAATTAACCATTTACAAGTTAATTTATTTATTCTAACATAATAACTGTCGAGTGGTCGTGTTATATCTGACTCCAATTGGCGCCACGAGGCCTTGACAATTCATGCTCAAATAGGTTAGGAAGTGAATAGAAAGAAGGGATCTCAAGGGTGCAAGCCGTAAGTCTTCAAAGGATGGAAATTTCGCTCTGCAGGGTACTAGTCTGGAGTCACGAAGGAGGAACGTAAGACCTGACTGGATACTCGCTGCAGGTCCTTACGATAGGGTTAAAGGTGTGTTGATAAGAGGAGGTGATCCTTAGAAACAAGCGTGAAATAAAACACTGAACTGATGACATCAGATTATCAAAAAAAGAGGTTGGAAGAATATACTGAATGTGCTTATTTGCTATGACCCAAGAGGGTACCGTTTTACCAGTAGCCCTGAGGTATTGATTCTGCTAAGAATATCGGTGAGAGATACGCCCAGTAAGAATTTACTTTTTTTCTGATTCAGTATACTCTTTTGGAAAAGTTTATTTATTAAAGTAAAACATTTCCAATTATAATAATATTGATATGTTTATACATAAAGTTATTTCTATTTCAACCAGTAAATAAACACTAAACAACACTCGGACAGAAATGATTGGTGCTCTTTGGCTGGAAGTGATGAAGCTCTTAGTTCTGGCTTCCGCTCACCGGTCGTGTCGCTACATAACCAATGATTTATGGGTTATGGTATATTAACCACATTTAAGTGGCCAATGATATGGTAAGTGGAGAGGTGGTGGGAATACTCTCGGCCAAAAGTAACCTCAGCGGGGCCATATCAGGCGCGCCGAACTGTATCAAGACGACCAAGTACGTTGTAGCCGAGGCGATCATCTGGAAGAAGAATCATAATATAAAAACTATTCAACTTATGAATACAAGTATTGTGAATCACCCAAAGTCTAATGAGATTGTTAAATTACAGAAACTACGACTGAGAAATTAGTTCAATATGAATGAGTTGAGGACCACAGGGAAAAGACGAGGTATCGCAATTTCCAGTGATCCACAAATCATTCAGGAATCCTATTAATACTTTGAAAATTGAGTTACCTCACATTTCCCCATAAATTTTAAATCGAATTTTTATAGATGATTTAATTTATAACTTGAAAATAATTATAAAAATGAAGTATGACAGGTAAATTAATTGATTGTCAACAGCAAGGCTAGTTCGTTTCCATGCCCATATAGAATAGATATGAATATTATTCAGAAGCTAATATTACTCACGGAATGTAACAAGGTGTAGTCCAAATTAAAGAAGCCGCAAGCAGTGAACACTACCTCTTGATGCATCGCTATGTGCAGTCTCAGCTTGTTCTAGAAAAACGTGAAATTGATTAGAAGGGTAAATGTGATTTGATGGGGTTTATTGTAATCGTTTTGAACAGTTTTCAAGAGTTATGATATGGAAATGGAGAGTTCGGGATACAATTGACGGGTTATTATCAACTGAGAGTACATATATGTACTCATATACCGGCATACGTTGCTAGGATATTATTAGGATTGGTTGGGATGTCAATTGTAAATACTATGTAAAGAACGGGAACAAGGATACTACCTCGAGGAACACCTGCAAACTGAAAGAAGAAGGATGAAAATTGTTTTGGTTCACTCTGAATTATCTATCAGTGAGATAGGAAAAGATAGTGAGAAAGTATGTAGGGGTGGGAATTAATAAAGGTTCTCCTTATTCAAAGAGTGCTCCTCATTGAATAAGGACAGTTTCTTCTCCTCTTCTAAAATATAGTGATTTCCAGATTCGTAAGGTTAACATGAGGAAAAAAACTTTAGAAAATTAAGTTAATACTCACATTATGTTGGATATTGTTAGTCCTATCATCCATCATGAGCTGGTATAGCAAGGTGTTAAATTCCTTGGACTGAAATACGCAATACTGTATGTTAATAATAAATTCAGTATATACAGTTTATTATATTATTTAGTTGTAATGCAATTCAGTGAAAATGGCTTTAAATAATGATAAGCAGGGGCATCGGTACAGGGTAAGCGGTTCATTACTCCTTCTCTCCCTCCCCTCTCAAATTTGAAAACCCGACAAATTGGAAAATTAAAGACCTACATAAATACATTATGATAGCACATTATTAAAAGAGCTTATTATACTCCGAATTGCTAATTAAGAAAACTCAGTTTTCAAAAAAATTTAAGGATAAGGAACGTTTTATAGAACGTTTATTGGTTTGGCAGCTTTGGTAATCCAAAAGATTTTCCTTAGGAGTGTCTAAGTCCTACGTGGAAATGGTAGGAGTACACAAAGTCAATGATCAAACTCGCTAGTAGTGCTGGCCGTGGAAGAAGAATAATGTGCTTTTCTTCATTCGACATAAGACGATTCCTGCAAGCGTTCACTGATGACCTCTCGTTCATCAAGAAATGGTGACAACTGAGAAAACGCCTTAGAGACACTTATAGTTCCCTTTAGCTCTAGAGGGAGATATATGCGCTAAACGGAAAGTAAGCTTCGTAGTCTAGCTTCTTGGGAAAGTAGTTATGTGGAACTAGATCAGCGGTTGTTTTCTGAAATCATATTCCTCCAGAAGTTGAATGACACAGTTCAGAGGGTTTGTAACACATGATTACCTTCAAATAGGTGTATTTGAAGCTAATCGTGTGTCTGAAATGTGTTCGCGAGTGAGGGTTCGAAACAGAAGAGTGGATTATTGGTTGTATGATGGAGGAAACTAGGAAAGAGCTAACTCAAGAAACGAAGCAGAAAAATATCCAAAGCAAATCAATAATAACAACAAAACCAAACCCTCAGTTCAAGGTCATTAGAAACTTCCAACTGGGTGACGAGGGTCCAACAGGGTCAAAACAATTCATCCTTCAGAGAGGGTTTGACATTTCTAGTCCATTATGTGTTCTGTGAGTTGCACAGATATAAATGAAGATTGGACTAGATCCACTGGTATTGTTTTATAGTTCTATTGTTAAATACACCCAGCCCTTCTGGAAGAGGCGGAAAAGTGATGCAGAAGTTTAGATAAGTCGGAAAGTTAGGGCGACTCAACAGTAGTTTAAAAATAATCTTTATAACAATTATACATAGTAATGATTTTTATTTCTTTTTCAATAACATTATTGTAATGATTTCTGTTTGTAGTTTTTTTTTTTTGCTTTTATTTATCAATTGTCAGTTTAGAACGTTTTCTATTATCAAAGTGTCAATTATAAATACCCTTACCTTCCAATAGTCAGTATACTACCACATGAATTAACAAAAATAACGCCAATTACTACTAGAGAAAATATTTCCAACACATTTTCCTTGTGAGCCGGCCTATTCCTATCATTCTTTAATTTTATGGGAGATGGAATGTAAGGACTCAAAAGAATGGACAGTCCTTAAGACAGAATTCCGGTAGCGAAAAAGACAGTATAAAATAGAGGAAAATTATTGAGCGAAAAAAAACATCAAATGTAGTTTTAAAAAAAATTAAATAGTGCTATTTTCTTGTATGTCATTAAGGTGCTTAAAACGTAATTGTAAAACAAACAGATATTACCAGAGACTATAAAAAAAGGTATATATCCACTCTTAGCTTATTTTAAATTACCCAAAACGGGAATATTCCCAAAACTTTGGATGTTGAAAAGACGAAATTTGGTTTGATAACTAGATTAAATGGTCAGGATATAGTAGCAGTCAAAAGTCTGAAGAAGAGAATGTCAGATGTTTAGGTGGATAACGGCAAATATTTTTATATTAAAGTTGTCAATAAAGGTTTTAGAATGACACCTTTGATAATCACTTATCGCTACTCTTTTTTTCCAAGCTATTCTTCATTGAAAACAAAACATAGCTATTAGATGTTCCTGAACAACCACTTATTGATATTCGTTCGGTCTAAGAGATGAGGTATAAACGGTCAACTGTCTAATATCCAAAATTGAAAAAAAATATTCCTATTGATATGTTGCAGGAGTGGGTAAGCTCATTGGTAACTAACTCCAAGGACCCCGGGCTCGAATCCAGCTGTGACAGATATTTATCGTCTGATACCTGCAGCCTTTGAGTTAGCCCTGTGGGTTCGGGAGCCTACCCAGCCTCATAAAATGGTTATCCTTCATTGGGTAGAAGTCTAGAGGTCGATAGTTATTTCTGACCATATCATCGTTGTACAACCGTTGGTATAGTAACAGTACTTTTTTACAAAGTACAGCATACTCTTCATGAGTTATAGTGTTACAGATTTTTTTTTTGCTGCAGTAACTTGTAGAGTGGGGAGAAATAAATAAAACATGTAAAAACTAGATGATTAAAATAAATCTCAATAAATTACCTTTACAGGTGATACTAACCTTAGGATAATTAATGCCACTTATATTCTTAACTACATAAGAAATAACCTCTCATATTGTATATCTACTCAGGTGCTTAATATTTCTCCTATTATTGAATATACAATTATTATAGATGGTTATGTAACTTTTGATATATATTATTCAGTAAGGGAACTATTCCAACAAATTTACTAACAAGTTTAATTGACAACTGTCATGCTGATCATGACAACTGACTTCCCAGCTGATTCCACCAATGAGAGACAGGCCAGTATCACAGCTTCAGTCCATTCCACCAAATCGTGGCGTACTTCACCTTTTTGGGCAAACAGCCACGCGAAACTCCACTGAGGCGATGAGCTCCTCATTACCATAGATCAGGCAGACGTTCTATCTGACTACTACTTACAACGTGACAGTGCTCGTACTGTTTCTGTATACTAGCATCAATCTTAGACCGAAAACTTACAAAACGCCATCTTCCCAGCTTATAAAGACCTGACTGCAATACTAAGGAAAACGAAGGGAAAGAAATCCACTGGAAAGGACAACATCTCGTATGTCTATTCAAACAGCTCTCCAGAAAAACCCAAATGTTTCTCCTCAACATATACAACTCCTGCTCTCGCCTCAGATACTTTCCAACGGAGTGGAAACATGCTATCGTTATTCCACTCCTCAAACCCAGAAAACGAGGAACGGATCCAGTAGATTACCGGCCCATCGGTTCAAAATATATGAGAAGCTAGTCCTCATACACATCCGCAAACACAGTGACACACATGACGTCATCCCCTTGGAACAAACGGAGTTCTCGCATGGTGTAAGCTGCTACCACAATGTTGCCAAGCTGCAAAGCGATGCAGGAAACAACCTAAACAGGAACTTTGCCACAGCCATGATCTCACTAGCCTGTACACAGGCATTTGATTCTGTATCCCACTCCACACTAATCCAACAACTCAGGCTTCATCGATTCCCGGACAAGCTGGTCGACATTGTTGGGTCCTATATCAGTGACCAGACTTTCTCAGTCCGGGGCAAAACTGAAATCTCCACCCCCAAGCACATTACTTGTGGCGTCCCCAAGGGATCGGTCCTTGCCCTAGCAACATATACAATGCCCACATTGTCGGGACGAAATTTGATGATGCTCAAATATCTGCATATGCTGATGATATAGCCATATACTCGGCGAGCATGAATGCAGACAAGGCCATGGACCAGGCTGTAGCTGCAGCCTGGTCTCGTCGCTTACAAATTACGATACATCAACCCACAAAAAATGGACGCCATTACTTTCTCATACAAGAAAACTCCCAACAAAGCACTAAAACTCAACGAACAGGCAATACAAACCAAGAAACGTTGGAAAATAAAATAGTTGTAAACTATTTTCGTTTCACTTGTGACCGCAACCCTGACCATCTTCCTATATATCAAACCAAGAAACATTACACATACCTTGGCATGAAACTAAAAAGACACCCAGCATTTACTGCACACACACATAACAGACTACAAATCGTACCAACTTCGTACCAAGTCAACATCATACCAACTTAAACTACCTCACCAGGGCTGTCACTCAGACTCAAATTACTCATTAACAAAGTAATATTACGACCATCACTCCTACACGGTGCACCACTATTACATTTTCTATACCCAGCAGCCCTGAAATCACTACAACAGTACCAGAACAACACTACAGACTACAGAAGATATACAGAGGAACATCTCTAGAAAGACGTAACATGACGCACATTTACAACGAACTACATCTAGAAACGGTACAACAACACATCACACGGAGATACATCAAATTCTTCGTTTCCCTCTTTCCTTCAATCCAGTCTTCCAATCTATCACCCAATCCCCCCTTCCTGCGAGGTGGCAGGGCAGAAAAGGTTCCAAAAACCCTATAAACATCACTTTATAACTCCTTCTTCTGATGCACCCCCTCCCCCTCCCCCCACACTTCTCTTCGACTTCTGACTGTTTTCTTATTATTTGTATCATTATCTATTGTCATTAATAGTAACTTATCTGTGTTTGTTCCTATCTATGCGTAAATCAACACAAGGAGGCCCCTCACCTCCGGATTTTTTACTAGTAGGACCTGACAGAATGGGCATTTCACAATAAACAGATAAGTATTGCAGGTAACCTTAAAATACCACAGGTAGTAAAAGGTAATACTCAACATGATTTATTCTTTTTTCTCATAATTTCTTTTTGCGGATGACCTGGCTATCTGGGGAAGAAGTTCTAGTATTTCTGGAGCTCTGGAAGAAACTCTAAATAAAGTCATGAACACACTACATGACTGGGTGAAAGAAAATGGAATGACAGTTAATCCACGAAAAACTGTGTCTCATGTGTTTAGACTTAGTACAAAAAAACATGAGGTTCATTTATACTTTAAAGGCGAAGAACTAACGATGATAAAGGAAGCTATTTAGGGATCACGCTGGACTCTAAGCTGACCTGGCTAAGACAAATCCATAAAGCAACTCAGAAAGAACAATCAAAATTGAAGCTGATGAAAAGGCTAACAGGGACTAAATGGGGAGCGTCCCAGGACATACTTAGTACAGCATTCAAATCATACGTACGGCCTAATCTGGAGCTGAACTTTTAATAACCTCCTCCAAAGCAGCGTTAGAAAAGTTCAAAATCAAACCTTACGCATAATCACTGGCGGTGTGAAATCGACTTGGGAGTGAAGATGGGTCACAGCTATGGAAATCCAAGCAGGTCTTGAACCACTACAGGATAGGAGGGAGAAA
>NW_027113818.1:9630-10152 GCF_000696795.3 Halyomorpha halys | reverse complement strand
TCACTGGCGGTGTGAAATCGACTTGGGAGTGAAGATGGGTCACAGCTATGGAAATCCAAGCAGGTCTTGAACCACTACAGGATAGGAGGGAGAAACTGGCTCTGTGTCTTAATGAAAAGCTTATTTAAGCCTCGAGAGGAACACTGGTTGGATTATCGTAAAGCAAATGAACGACTGAGGTCCCATCGCACTTTACTTTCAAAAGCTGAGGAAATGCTACACCAGATAGACCTACCAACTGATGAAAGGCAGAATATAAGTATCTCCTATATGCCAAAGCACGATTCCACTGAAGTCTACGGGCGACTCAAACTGGCATGTGGTCGGATCAAGAAAGATTGCCCTGAACCTGAGCTTAGAGCTGCTGCACACTTGCAAACAATTTATGAGCTATACCCCATAGAGCAATGGCTACACATTTATACCGATGGGTCTGCGTCCGGTATTAGCAAGGGAGCTGGAGCAGGTGTATACTCACGTCCGCTTCATCTCGGCAACTAAGATTGTAACCTTATCCTTAAC
>NW_027113818.1:6874-9580 GCF_000696795.3 Halyomorpha halys | reverse complement strand
TCACTGGCGGTGTGAAATCGACTTGGGAGTGAAGATGGGTCACAGCTATGGAAATCCAAGCAGGTCTTGAACCACTACAGGATAGGAGGGAGAAATCTGCTCTGTCTTAATGAAAAGCATCTCGGCAACTAGTAAGCTACCTCCTGTCTTGACAGTTCTAGTCCGTCCGCTTCATCTCGGCAACTAGAACTGTTATTCTACCTCAGACTCTCTCACCTTGATCTCCTCTACCTAGTCAGTGTTCAGGGCTCATCCTCTGGCACGCCCGTTCCTAACTTATTATTGAATTCGCCTTGTCGTGGGCCTTCTGTAAAGTGGATATCAGGCTGGAGAAATCGCCTAAGACCAGACAACCCCGACAAATCCTTATTAAAATTATTATTAATCATTAAAATAAAGCATCCACTAATTTATTGTTTTTATTCTGTTTTAGAGGGATCGGGGGGGGGGGGAAGCCACGCGAAGCTAAGAATTGTCTTTTGAAATTAAATGTCTCCAGAGGTGGAGTGACAAGGTGCAGAGGGTATGACTCATGTAATCAGCCTCAAATACATCTAGCTCATGAGTGTGTAAGCTAGAGACCTGAAAACTCAACTTAGGACATCTCACAGCCTGGGTTTGTAAATTATATTTATATTGTAGCGTCTATTATCTGTTCTGTGAGTTTAACTGATATGAAGGACTGAACAGGACGCAAACATAGTGTTCTAGCAATAAAGCCAACGAATGCTAACCGATGGGCAATCTTGGGACAGTATCTTTGAATGAAAAACGTTCTCGTTATGAATGATTTGCTGTGTAAGCCAATTATAAAGAACCAATACGTACTTTGCAATTCGCGACTGCTGCACAATGAGTCAAGCGCCACACCAACGAGAGATAAACCAGAATCACTATGACATCTCCAGGTATAAATTGATGTAAAATTACATTACTAGAGCTAGCATTGAGATAAATAAAATAAATATGACTAATAGTACAAATATAACAGATGATAATGATAAAAAGCAATTGCTGAGAATAGATGGAATTAATCTCTATTGAAATCGAAACCAATCTGCATACAGCGTCGACGAGTTTTTCGATAGGTAATCTATATAAAGGTACTGGATGCTCAGTTTGTATTAGGAATTTTGAGCAGGTCTGAAAAGCATCGATCACAGCATCTACAAAAAACCTGAATTGTCCACAGTACAAAGCCATTGCTATAAATGACACAGCATACCTTATCGCTATGAGTACACTACCCCATGTATTACCTTCCACGTATAAAATGATACCAACTACAAGTAAAGCAAATATTTCTAACAAAGTTTTCTTTTGAGCGGGTGTATTCCCAACATTAATTCCAATTTCACGGAGAATGGAATGTAAGCTCTCAAACGAATGGACAGTCCTTACGACTGTGGTTTGGTAGTAATAAAGACTTAATATAAAACAGAGAAAAATAATTGAGTGGAATAAAGCATTAAATATAATTATAAGAAAATTAAATGGTCCTAACGTGTACGCTAACAAGATAAAATCCTTTCCATCAGTCACCAGGTAGCTTAAAAATGTGAGAGTAAAACAAGCAGATATCACCAGAGAATATAAAAAAAGGAGTTTATGCATTCTCAGTTTATTGTCAATAACCCTAAATGGGAATATTCCCAAAACTTTAGATGCTGTGAAAACGAAGTTTGATTCCATAACCTGACTAAATGGTCGGGACATAGTGCAGCTTGAAGTCTAAAGTAGGGAATGCCTGAGGATAAGAAGTAGAATGGCAAATATCGTTGTATCAAAATCGTCAAACAGTAACAAATGACATGGGATTTAGAATGTCACTTTTAACAATCACTTATCGCTACTCTTCTTTGAAGCAATTTGTCATTGAAAATAAAACATTGCTATTAGATGTTCCTAAACCACCACTTACGCCGATATTCGTTCGGTCTAAGAGATGACGTGTAAACAGCCAACTAATCCAAAATTAAAAAAAACATATCGGATATATTTAGAGAAATAGATCGAAAAAACAACATTTTCTGCAGTAATCAGTGAGGTGGGGAGAAATACGGACATGACTGACCAGGTTTCGATAATAATAAGGAAAATAATCAATGAATTTCGAGGGAATAAGGTTTCCAGCTAGTAGCTACCAGTCCCAAACACTTACAGGTCAATGTCTTTTCTGAGGCTGGGTTCAAGTTTGTAAATTTTCTTGGTGCCATTCATTTGGTGTGTTAAACAATAGTGCCTTGTGTAACTCGAACGTCGATTCTCGAGTCAGTGTTTGAAATTAGAGGAGAGATCTACTAGCCCTGATATCATCCAACCAGCTAAGCCTACATTATTTTATTTCCTTTTATATATCTATATTTATCTTAATTAATTTTTCTTTTTTATTATTTGGAGATCCCATAGACCTGAACAGCCACAAGGAAATTAAACTTTCCTCGCGGCCGTCATAAAATATTAACGGAAAATAATGAAAATGCGTCGAATAGCCCAACATTTCTTATCATTAAAAAAACAGACGAGCAAAATTTTACAACAGTTTTACCGTTTCTTATTAATAAATTCTGACGAACTCATATATTATTACTTTCTCCACCTCAAAGATTCCAGACACAATAAAAATAGGATTCCATAATGTCAAATTTCAAAACTACCTACCTAATCCGTTACGGTGCTTTACCTGTTTATCATATAACCACCCAA
>NW_027113818.1:0-6003 GCF_000696795.3 Halyomorpha halys | reverse complement strand
ACTATATAATATTATTGAATGGACAGTATTACCCGAACTTTACGGAAGCGACCACTTTCCAATTCGTCTAAATTTTAAAAACTCGAACCATGACATAGCTAAAAAACCTAGATGGATCTTCGAAAAAGCAGACTGGGCGCTGTTCACTTCGCTCGCTAAACCACCTGAGACACAACCATGTGAATTAAGTATCGAGGAAGAGTAGTAGCTGTCATCTTTTAATGGAAAGCATATTGCAAACAGCGAAGACAGTTATTCCTAAAACAAAGAGCACCACCAAAAGACCTTTCGTCCCCTGGTTTAATGAACGATGCAAGGAAGCTATTCGAATCCGTATGAAAGGATAAAAGATCTTTCATCAAAGGGATAGCACACAAAGAAATTTCATAGAGTATAAGAAACAAACAGCCCTATGCAGAAGAACAATAAATAGTAGCAAATCTGAATCCTGGAAACAATTTATCGAAACTATATATTCATCCACTCCCACCAATTTAGTGTGGGATAAAATCAGTCCACAAATCAAGTCATCCATCAGGACCTCAATGTTCCAGATACCAATCCTTCTACGATAAACTTTATAACCACCCAAACCCAATTGATCCAAACCTTACGTCTCCTGCATTCTTCCTATCCTACCTTCTACTTGATCCTTCTAGGCGTCTGAAAAGAAGATGGTTTCCAAGTACTTTAATCTAAAAACGTTATTGGAATTCTATCAATGGGGGAATTTTTCACAAGACTGTAGCATATGTTACGGTTGCCATGGTGAAATAAAAACACTGGCGATATCTGCGTAGAAAAGGGGTGTTACGGTTTTCATGGTGAAATAAAAACACTGGCTAGATCTGTATAGACAAGAGGTGTTACGGTTGTTATGGTGAAAACAAATTACGAGCGATATGTTTTAGACGAGTGTTTTTGTGAAGGCGACAGTTTTGATTCTGGGAACTTATATGTTCAGACGAGTGAGTTTTGGTTTTGTGAACGTGACAGTTTCATTTTGGAACACGTTACGATTGTTCAATGTGAAGTGTTAATAGTTTAAAGGTCCTCTGTTTTTATGGTTTGAACCGGAACATCACCATGTGATGATGATGGAAACATGATATATGTTTTGTTTTTCTAAATTATGGTGTTTACTTCAATAGACGATCATTAACAATAGAAGTGGAGGACTACGTGGGGTTCGAACTAAATTTTATTTTGTTTTATATTCACTTTTATACTCTTTTGGATAATAATGTAAATATAGTTATTAAGGTTAAGGTTAAGTCAACCTATAAATTTTAATTGTTTTATTAATTGATAAGAATTCTTTTTTTTTCCTTTTTCATTCTCTGTATTTATATTTTTTTCTTATTATTATACTTTTGTACATATAGTTCTGCTGTTCTTTCTCTGCTTTCAACTTGTTAATTTACTTATATTTTTGTTGTTGTTCACGGAATGGGTAACACCCCTAAATTTTCTGTTATCTACTTGTAAAGGTATTCGCCAGTGGTCATAATTCAACAATTGTTTATATAGGGGTATATTTTAGTTATATTGTGGGCATAATGCTTTTGGTTTTCGTTATTTCCAAAGAAAAAAAATAACTAATAACTAAAGAGTAATTTATTCTGTATTTTTTTTTTATAGCAGTAAATTAAAAAAAAAGGAAGGATAATGTTCATTCTCTCACCGCCATCATACTTCATTATTAGACACTGTTTTTGGAAAGGTAATTATGGGACCCATAGCCAGAAACACTAATAGTCGATCTGTCTTCTTTCTAACAAGTCAATCGACAATCTAGTTCAACAGTTTTGGGAGATGGAGGAAGTTAGTAGATCTATTCCACATTCTAAAGAAGACAAGGAATGTGAAGAGTTTTTAAGGAAACGACCTACCGAGACACTTCTGGGCATTACGTTGTTGCACTACCATTCCACTCATCCGAACCTGATTTAGGTTCTTCAAGAAAGCAAGCTCTCTCACGCCTTTACTCCTTGGAAAATAAACTGTCCAGAGATCATAAGCTTCGCGAACAGTATTGCGAATTCATGGCAGAGTATCTTAAATTGGGACTTATGCAGTTAACCATAGGACCGTCTTGGTACATAATACCTCACCATGCCGTTCTGAAAGGAGGCTCTGATGCAATCAGAGTGGTTTTTGAAGCTTCTGCCAATACATCCAATGGTTCATTGAATGATAAGTTGCTGACCGGGCCACAACTCCAGAATGATATAGCGGATATCATTGTTCGATTTCGAAGGCACCCAGTTGTATTCACCGCCAATGTGGTAAAAATGTTTCGTCAGATATTGATTCGTCCCTCAGATCGAGCCACCAACAAATACAACCATTACCAACTGATACTTTGGAGATTCAGCCCTGATGCACCGGTGGATACCTATTAACTTAAAACCATCATATATGGCTTGAAGTCATCCTCATACCAAGCCATGCGGGTCATTCATCAATTGATTGAGGACAAGGGAGAACGATATCCTGAGGCATCATCTGCACTCATATGCATGGAGAGGATGAGTCCAGTCAATTGCTGTTCAACATCAACGGAATAACTCCGAACCCCGTATCAAGATTCTAGGACTACATTGGTCACCAACTACGGATTGTTTTTCATTCACTGTGAATGTACCTACAATGAGTGCAAACCAGACCAAACGAACCATTCTATCTACAGTAGCCAGGTTGTATGATCCACTTGGATTTTTAGCACCAATTATTTTTTATGCAAAATTGATTATACAGGAGATTTGGAAGCCGCGTTGTGGATGGGATGAACAGATACCGGATTATATCCAATCAAGATCGTTCAAGTTTGTGCAGGATCTACCATCATTACAGCACCTTAAAATGTATCGTTACCTAGGAGATACAAGAAATAAACGGTGCTGTATCCATGGGGTTTTGTGATGCATCGGCAGTGGGTATTGCGCTACTGTATACCTGTCGGAATTAAGTAATCCGAATTTTTCGGTTAATTTTTGGTTTTATATAAAGTTGGGATCGGAGGTCTCATTTTCTGATGCCCTCCCTTTCCGAGGACACCGGAGGGCCCCGAACATGCTGCGACTGCAATGCCGCCCCAGCCTATGCACTATGCAAGGTAGGACCTGGCCTACCCCTACCATCACGCCATAGTCCGAGACACGCTGGCCAGCCACTGAAGAGGAAAGACGTCTCTTCTGAAACCAGGCGAATAAACATGGTCTACACCATATACGCCCACCGTACACCTTGACGAGGGAAGCGGCTAGGATACGTCACCGCGGCGGCGAAGACGTCACTCAGATTAGCCAATAGAATATATGAGACCCCAATGCTCTATTGTTATACTATTATAGATATATAATTTATACTAACTCAATAACCCATAATTGCCCCTCCAGGGATTAACACTTTATAAAATAAAGGAAAATATATGCATGCTAATTAGCGAAAAGTCTCACTATTTTCAGCCCCCCTTTTCCACACTATTAATTTATTATAATCGTAAAATTACACTCGGGACACCTGCAGTATACCACGAGCAGGTCCCGATGTAAACAATACCTTTACACCAACGAGTGAGCTAGTTTGATCAAGGCCAAAACTAAGCTTGCACCAATGAAGCCTATGACCGTGCCTCGCCTAGAATTATGTGGAGATGTACTATTAACACGTCTGATTGCTTCCATAAAACCGTTGCCACTCACTTTATAGGATTACGAGGTTCATCTTTTTACTGATTCAATGGTGGTTTTGTTTACCGGTTTTGGTTATCGTCACCACCTCACACCTTGAAAACCTTTGTCGCTCATCGAGTGGTCAGTATCATCGAGACCACTGAGACATTGTGGTGGAGGCATGTGTCTTCTCGAGACAGCCCAGCAGATTGTGGATCCAGAGGATTAGAACCAACACAACTCATTGATCATGCATTATGGTGGGCGGGACCCGAATGGATATCTCTGGCCAGTTGCTACACTACAAATGGAAAACACTCTAAGTTGTGAATATTCGCAAGAGATCAAATATACCTTTACCGTGCTTCTGACCACTTCCAATGCGTCTGAATTAATATCTTGGACAGAACGTTTCTCTAATTATAACAGACTCATTAGGTCTTTTGCTTATGCTTTAAGCATGTTGGATAAATCCCACATATGCAGACGTCAGCATACATCAGCAACATTATCTGAGATCACAGCGACTGAATTGGATTCTGCTCTCATGAAGATAGTGACACTCATTCAGGAACACTATTATCCTGAGGCATACAAGCAACCAGTTATCCTGTCTAATCGGCTACTGTGCCTTGGAATTTTCCGGGATGAATCGGGAGTTTTCAGTGTGGGCGACAGATTGGACAATGCTCAGCTTGCCTATGACCAAAGGCATCCAATTCTCTTACCACGTGAGGCGCACTTTACTGTACTTCTGGTAAAGTACTATCATCAGATATCGCTTCATATTGGTTGCGCTGCCCTTCTGGCTGTTATTCAAAGAAGATTCTGGATTATCTCTCTACGAAAACTTTGCCGCAAGGTAAAAAGATTATGTCTGACATGCAGAAGGTTCTCTAAACCTACTTCACACCCATCAAAGGGGTATAGTATTTTTTAATAATTTACCACCAACCATGTTTTCTGAAATCAATGCCTTTCATATTGCAGCAGTTGATTTTGCAGGACCATTTTCAGCACGTGAAAGTTCAAGGAGAAGGCGACCAATCATCAAGGTGTACATGTGCTTATTTATCTGCCTCTCAACCAAGGCAATCCATCTTGAGTTGGCACATGGTCTATGTACCGAACCATTCATCGATGTTTTCGACAGATTTATAGCTAGACGAGGTCGTCCATCCAGAATGTTATTTGATTGTGGCACAAATTTTGTTGGCACTGCTAACTGATTGGCTGCTAAGACCTTACTGATTGGCTGAACTCTGAAAAGACCAAGGAAGATCTCACCTGCCATGCCACTCAGTTGGGTGTAAACTGAGATTTTAATCCACCACGGACTCCTCACTTCGGAGGTTGGGATAAAATCAGCAAAAACACTTATTTACAAGCTCTTTGGTAGCAATTCATTCACCGTATCTGAACTCTCCAATGCGTTTACTAAGGTGGAGGCTATGTTAAACAGCCGACCCCTCTACCCTACATCCAGTGATCCGGAAGATAGCCAACCACTTACCCCAGGCCACTTCCTAATTGGTGGTCCACTTAACGCTTTATCAGAACCAAACCTGCAAAACATACCACCCAATCGTTTTTCCTGCTGGCAACTCATCCGTGAGAGAACACAAACATTTTGGCAAAGATGGAAGGATCAGTATCTTAGCAACCTTATGTTTAGAAACAAGTGGTACAAGCCTTCGGAGAATTTTAAAATTGGGGTTTTCTGTTAAATTTTTAAAGTTCGTCCAGGATCTGACGACGTTGTCCGTGTTGTAACCTTGAAAACAAAGGCAGGTATCCTCAAAAGACATGTGAACCAACTCTTGTCCTTACAACCACTATTGCAGGATCCACAAGAGGAAGAAGCTACCAGCTAAATATCATCCAACCTTCATTAAAATTTGGCAAGTTCGGAATTTAGGAGGCGGGATGTTCAGGCCACTTTTATTCCATTACCTCAATTCTATTAATCCTAAACTATAAATTCCAAACTCACCGTATTTCAACAGTGTAAGAATCTCCAAGTGAGCTGTTGCTTCGAGGTAATGCTAACTACTGCAGTATAACCTTTTTGGATTGGAGATAACAGTGTGATGGTGATCTTAGCTAGGGGAGTGTGTTTTGTTTTTCCTTACCTAGTGTTCCAGTTGTTATTTTTACTTCCTTTTCACCTTAAAAGTTTTGTGTCTATCAGAAAACATAGTGTCTATTTCACCTAATATATCAAACAGTGTTATGAAACATTTATTGACAGTTTGTTTGTTTGTTAGTTTTGAAAGGGCGTTTAACAGCCTGGTCATCAACGCCCGTTGGTTGTTGGCTTTGGTAA
>NW_027113817.1:4871-5982 GCF_000696795.3 Halyomorpha halys | reverse complement strand
TTGAATTGAGTTCAATTGACAATTTATTCAACCGGATATGTGGCGAATAATTTTCAGCTTTTCAAGGAGAAATCAAAGTGTATTTATTTACTAAAGATGAGCTGTTAATGACACTAGAAGTTCAAGTCTTTTATTAAAACTTCTTATTGAAATAATAAAATCTGCCATACACAAGTACAAAGAGCATTAAGGTTGTACATATTCAATCATTAACTATATCACTTTAATATATAAAAAAGTTTTTAGTGATCACTGTGTAATATTTTAGTTTAAATATAAGGTAGATTAATACAAATCGGCCATAGAAATTTAATTCTTTTCCTTTTTACATTATATTGAAAAAAATACACTCTATGAACTACAGAATAAATGTAAATTAGTAGTTGTATAATTTGTAAAATGGGGCAGGTCCGCCATTATTCTCTCCTCCCTAGTACATATAATATAAAAAAAAAAAATAGAAAGTAAATAATAATAATAATAAGTTTAATAAATAGTAAGTAGATATGAATAATAATAAGTTCAATAAATAGTAAGCAGATAGGAATAATAATAAGTTCAATCAATATTAAGTAAATAAAAGTAATAATAAGTTCAACCCTATAGTAAGTAAATAAGAATAATAATAAACTCAATTAATAGTAAGTAAATAATAATAATGATAATGATAACAAAAGAATATGGATAAGTATAAAATAAAATGGATCATAATAATGACAAATACTAATAATAAAATAAAATAAACATCGAAGGGGTTTCCAACCCATGCCTATTACAAAAATTAACTTGGAATCACAGTTCAGTACCTACCTTCGTAAATAACAGTATGATTTAAGTGATTTTGGACTATTTAATTTTTCATAAAATCATATAAGTTTTAAGCTATGCTTTGTTAAATAACATTGCTTATTTAACATTCTTTAGACAATTTTCATCAAAATCTGTAAAAAAAAAAAATAATAAAAAAAATGAGGAATACAATCCGATCAAAATCTTTGCACGGATATAGATCAATAATAATTTTTTTTTAATCAGGGACTCGAAAACGCATAGATCTAATACTGCAAATGCCAAAATGTTGATCCTATTACTCTAGTTTCTTTACTTCGTT
>NW_027113817.1:582-1326 GCF_000696795.3 Halyomorpha halys | reverse complement strand
GGTCTACGTTTATGTTTATGTTATCTACAACTCGAGTGATTTTATAATTTAAAATATTAATTTCACAAATTTGCTTTATGTCTTTAGTTAAAAAACATGCCCTTGTTTATAATTTTTTCCACTGCTTGTAAAGCCTACCTCCATACCTTCAGTAAGATCTTTGCCTTGGATGACATTACATGTGTCTACAAAATGCTAAGGTAGTTAAGTGGAGATTCAAATTCTGCAAGATGATAAAACTAAATATTGTATTTATGTTTTAAACTATATCTGTTCGGGATTTTTTTTAATCCGTTTTATCTCCAGTGACGTATAGTAGATTTCTGCTTCCTGGGATAGATGCCAAATACATTGCCCTCATTACAATACAATTGGTACCTGCTTCACCGTCTCTATATAGGGAAGGCAAAGCTTGCTTAATAGGAATATTGATTGTGTTACCAAAGTCCTTTTTTTTTCTTATATATATATAATATCATTTAATCAGTATTTATTATTATATAGACTTAATTTTTTTTTACAGCTGTCACATTTTTAATTTTTGCTCTTTTCAATTTTTTTAGTTACTATTATTGTTATAATTTAAATTTTTTTCATCTTATTTCTTTAGTTTAATCTGTATACATGGTCTGAATGAACATTTAGACTAATTTCCCGTGATTGTGGTAGTTTGTATTAATATTTAAGATTAAACTAAGAATTCTCTCTACCTACTCCCCGTGCTAAGAAATAATATTGTATTCT
>NW_027113817.1:0-532 GCF_000696795.3 Halyomorpha halys | reverse complement strand
ATGGGTAAGGAGTTTGGAATGAAAAGACGCATATCTGTTTTGGGCCAAATCTGCAACGAATGGGATGTTAAGATCTTTGTGAATGAGTTTATTTGAAACGTAGGATTTTGGATTGTAACGATTGGATGCGGGAGGAATTTGATGGTTTGGTAGTACCCCAGAGCTCAATTCCATATGTCCAAATTGGTCTGATTATCGTAGTGTATACCAACTTTTTGTAGTGAATGGGAAATCTATGTTTGTCAAGTAAGTGTTGTAGCAATCGGAATCTACGAGCAGTTTCTTGACGTTTCAGTCTTGTGTGTGGATTCCAAGTAGGTCTCTTGTCAAGATGGAGTCCTAAGTATCGAATCTGTTCAACAGGCGTTAGTGGGGTATTTAGAAAGGATACTGTAGGACTGGAGAGTAGAGGTTTACGACGGAGAGTAAAGGTGATCTTTTTTTTTTTAATTTAATTTTAAATCAATCTATAACTTGGATAAAATCTATGGGTTGTAACAACAATCAATGCCCATATTGAACTTCAGAAAAA
>NW_027113816.1:0-4025 GCF_000696795.3 Halyomorpha halys | reverse complement strand
TATATATATATATATATATATATCAGGGCAACTCAACATCACTGCTTTATGTTTATCCTAATAAATTACAAAATCGAAGTACTAAATTGAATTTATGACAGTACTTGTAAATGTCAGTAAAAGTTTATCATCGTCATAAAAATGTAATCTATTATTAATAACATTCCTTTCCAACTCCTGAACAACGTACTTTTTTTTCAATGAAGTATTTTAGATATAAATATACCTCTGGTTAAAATTAATATTAAGTTTTTTCTTTGATAAAATATTAAAACATTTTTAGTATACATTATCGATTTCAAGTACAACAGAGCCTAGCATTTACTGCTGACAAATTAGTAGATTGTATCTTTAAACTCTTTGAAGTTTCGATAATCAAAACATTGTTCTCCATTGAACCGCATTCCTTGTTCTAAGAGTTTAATTTTTTTTATTTTTAATGGAATGAAACTTGACTGTTAAACTGAAATGTTAATTGCTCCTTGTTTAAAGAAAATATGCAGTGTTTATTTATTGGTAATCTGAATTTCTGCTAATTGTTTGTTGTTGTTGGTAGGGGCTTTTGGGCGTAAAAACCTGAGGTCATCAACGCCCACGTTTCGCACTTTATAACTCTATTTAAGATTTGAAATTCTTTAGATAATTACTAAATAAGTTTAAATAATTAATTATTTTAGAATTTTTAATACATATGACAAACTTTTGGGTTTAGATATTATTCAAAAGATT
This sequence comes from Halyomorpha halys, assembly GCF_000696795.3. Lineage (NCBI taxonomy): Eukaryota > Metazoa > Arthropoda > Insecta > Hemiptera > Pentatomidae > Halyomorpha > Halyomorpha halys. The sequence goes on along the minus strand of NW_027113816.1, from coordinate 3,296 downwards.
ATTCCTTTTTAGGAAAATTAAAATCATTTCTATGTTTTTTTGGTCATCATTCAAAGCATCCGATACACGGTCCCACTTCCAATCTATGTAAGTTCATGTAATAGAAATGACATTCTTCAAATATGTGACTGACTGTAAGTACACTGTTGCAGTATTAATTCCTGCTAATTTCGTGGACATACTAATTACGCTGACATTATTTTTATGTCCATTGATTGAAGGGGAATGTTAACACATATAAAAGCGCTCTAAAAATATTTAAGAATATACTTATCTGAAATTGCGATTTAAAGTTTTCATATCGAATAATGCTAATGGAAATCGATTGGTAAGTCAGTGTTAATGGAATAACGAGTCTATTTTTGGATTACGATATTGCCAACAGATCTTTGGACGAGTTCAGCTGATGGAGGTGCAACGATGTGAGTAAGTAACTGAAATAAAATGATGAGGACTAGTACTACGGCGAGGCGCCACCAGACCGAGCGGAACGACACGCTAGTCAGTTACAGATGAGGTTAACGACAATAGAAGTAACCCCGGTTACTGTAACCTATTACTTTCACTTTAGAAACTAATTTCTAACTGAGTCAATCCTAGAGCTCCAGTTGTCAACAAAGGGATTAAACTTCGACAAGAAATAAGCTGATTCTGTTCATTGATAGAATCATAATAACCGGTGCGAAATAAAAGTTTTTATGATTTTAACTTTTTTTTTTATCCATGGAAATTCTTAATACATCGCTACTAGGATAGAACAGAGACATGTCTCACACAGGAAAAAGTTTTGATTTATTTTTTAATTGTTTTTCCAAGATATTACCCTACCATGGGGTTTATTTCTCTCCTGGTGTCCTTCTACAGACTGTCCTAGACTCCATCTACAATCTATGGAATACGTGAAACACAATTTTTTTTGTTTTTTGTGAGATGTGCTATTATTCAAGCAAAGCTGAGATAAATAGGTGAGTGACTGTATGTGAATTAGAATTAGATGGTCAAGGAGACCAAAATAGTTTCTTGTATCAACTATTCATTTATTACCAACGTTTCAGCCCACAATACACGTCTTCATCAGGGATAAAAAGACGGAGGTATACGTATAAAAATGCATCCATATAACTAAATAACACAAATCAAAACAATAAGGAAGTTTAGATGAATTTAAAAAAAGTGTCAACTAACGTAGTAATGGCTAATTAATTAAATAAAAATAAATAATTTCAACCAGGTTATTCCTTATTTACAAGAAAACTAGACAAAGGAATTTGGCGAAGGATGATTTTCGGTAAAAGGGCTATGGTTTGAAAGTAGAAGAACCACCCTTCCTAGAAGTAATTTTTTGGAGGGGCTGGGTGTTGAGAGGTACCACCAGTTTCACAGTATGGCGGAAACCTTTATTCTGAACTCATTGGGAATCCTACATCATTTACAATAGACCATAGCTCGAATATTATCAACTATATGAGTCGAAAAGAAGAAATAAATAATGTATTTGACTAGTCTCAACTACTTTTCTCTCATCCCTTTTATTATTGTATATGGGACTGATCAATATGTTTATTAACTCAGCACAATTGAGCAGTCGCTCGCAGGTTTATAGAGTTCCTCCTAATGTAATATCACTATAGATATTAGGAAGATAATTCGGGTGTTGGTCAATTAAGGTACACAATAATAAAAAAAAAAATATTTAAGGGTAACTAGACTTTTTGTACTTTTTTATTATTTTGTACCTTTATTTATCACCATCCGGTCTATCTTCCTACAATCTGCTTTATAAGGTCAACTATCTTCTTCCAATATTAATTATAGATAATTAATTAATAGAACTGTTTGAAAATATATATTCTTTTTGAATAGTTCATTACTAAACTACAGTAATATGCATCCTTACTTTATACTATTATATAACTATCTCTCTAATTCCCTCCTCTTACTTTCAGAGGCAATTAATAGGATTAGATTTACCGGAAAAATATTTAGCTGCCTCAACAAAGAACTGATACGTTTCCAGTTTCACATTGACTAGATTTCCGAATTTGAATGAAATGTTTCATACTACATATATTCTCGAGCAGATAATGTTTGTAATATTTTCCTTGAAAGACTGTATCGAAGTACGTCGGAGGAAGAATGGGTGAAAATGGCACAAACATTCCTATAACACTAAGTGGTTTTTGAGGATGTTGACTAACTCAAAAAGCACCTCATAAAATATCTTTAATTTTAATGAGGCGTAAAAAAAAGTTCTTAACCACCAATGGGAATTTATCAAATATTTCCTCACAATCAGGATACATTTTAGAATTTGTGATGTGTATTTAAGTATCAATGGGAAATTATATTTTATACGCAGATAGTCCTGTTGGCGGTCAAAAAAGGTACAAAATAGAGACAATAATTAATTAATTAATGTAAAAGTTTCTACTGTTGTGCACCTGTATTGACCGCCCCCGAACTATCTTCCTACAGTATCTGATACGGTCAACTATCATTTTCCAATATGAAATTATATACATAAGTTACAGCCATAGTCACCCGTTATTTCAATGTCAGGTGATCAAAGATATATATAGAGGTACGGAACACAATAAAAGTTGGTGTCTTTTATATTAACTATTTTATTTCTCTCTTCTATACGTAATCAACATGAGGAGGTCCCTCCCTCCGGATATTTTCTATATAGAATGGACACATAAAAAGATAAGTATTCCACCGTAACTTTAAAGTACCACCGGTAGAAAAAGATAATACTCAATTTGATTCATGTAACCATACGTAATGCAACCATTAATTTAATTCATTTAAAATCTTTTACCTAATATTTTTAATGTTTCATAGAAAATGATGTTTTTGACCTGGGCAGAATAGCCTGCATGGAGTTTAGAGTTTTTAAAATTATATAATTTCAAAGTTGTATTAAGGTAAGGTAAATTATAAATAATAATGTTAAGTAGTTTGAAATGGTTGTAGGATCATACATGTAATAAAAGCTGTTTTGTAGTAGATTGTCCCTGAAGATGGCCGGATTGGCCGAAACGTCGCACTTATAAGAGAAATAAAAGGTTTTGAGACTATAATGGATAGAATTTAAATTATTTATTTTAAAAAAATTTACCAGTCTCAAGAAAATATTAAGATTATAAGTACATTAATTTAATGTTTTATTCTGTTTTAGAGGGATCGGAAAAAATAAATAAAAGTCAGTCTTTGAGCAACAAGCGAGTTGGTCATTTCTATCTTCCTTTTCTCTTTTTCAGTCTTTGAGCACAAACGTTTAATATATATATATA
>NW_027113815.1:0-1335 GCF_000696795.3 Halyomorpha halys | reverse complement strand
GGATTACAGTTTGAAATCAGTGAACAATGATATAGTATTAATTTTATCAAATGCCTCTGCCGATCTTCGGAGAATGATCCTTTATTGATATATCTCCTGGCGGCCGATATTCCGTCGCAACTGTTCTCCATTGTCCGGCTTAATAGCGTCTCCTGTGCCTGCATAAAGCTTCCTCGATTTAGATCGCTCGTAAAAGTGAGCCAACCATTAAATATCAGTATTAGCAGAAAGGGTATTTGAAAACGAAAAATGATGGACTCCCTACCTACCCTTCCCGAAGATTGTGTAAATTATTGTCTTCATTTTGTGCTCTGAGTTTATTGTAAATCGGTCAATTTTTTATTTTTTGAAATTTGTAACTGTATAAATAAAAATACATTAAGTAAATGTGATAAATGTTTCAGAATACATTATAATCTTGGAAAGGAACCGCCTAATGATGGTACTTCAATCATTGCTTTAAATTAGATAATCTCGTGGCCATCTTCTTTTCAGACGCCTCGCAGGATTATCATAAATTGTTAAGGATGAGAGATTAAGTACTAATGGATTTGGGTAGATAAGGATTTTGAAATGAAAAGAGTTGTATCTATTTCGGGCCAAAACAGCAACTGGATATTGAGGTCTTTATAGATGAGTTTATTTGTAACGTAATAAGGAGCATCAAGGATTGTGGATTGGATATGGTAAGAATTTGAAGGTTTGATAGAACCCAAAATAATAATAATATTGATTTATTTATTTGTTTATGGGGACAACCCCGTACAAATAATCAGTTGTAGTAATTTTACAAAAATTATGAGTTAAAGATCGTTTATATAAACTAATAACAAACAATATAATCAAGCTGGGCTATCCACATTCGTTAGAATAAAACAGTAAAATAAAAAACGCCACTTCATATTTAATAATATTAAAAAACAAAAAACAAAACAAAACAAAAACTATACCTCCTATTGGGATGATAGGTGTCCACCTCTAAGCAAAAGATTTTGGGTTACATGTATAAAAAACAGTTTAAGGTCCAATCCTGAGGGTACAGACGGAAATTCATACAACTGATTTCGGCTAATATCGCTTAGCTTCGGCATGTATCGAATTTGGTTCTCATGATACGCGGGGGAATTTTACAAAAGATGGAAACCATCCTCCTTGGTCGTTCCATCACAAGCTAGACAAATCTGTGGGTTCAAAGTATATTTGTGTGGGCCGACATTTAGAGTAATTGCATATTTACCGTAAAGTCGTAGTTGGGCAATTATTCGGGAGCTACCTAAAAATCAGTTGCCCTATAACTCTCTTGAGGATGGAACCCAAAAGCTCAATTCTATGTTC
>NW_027113814.1:64022-103094 GCF_000696795.3 Halyomorpha halys | reverse complement strand
TTTTTTTTTATAGCCGTTGGTGGACTTGGATCAGAATTGGGACCTAATTTAGGATTGGGATCAGGAACATCACTCCTTTCAGCCAAAATTGCAGCTTATGGACGTTAGTGCTATTCTATCGGCACCTAATGAATCTCAATACATTTGAAATGAAAGACTGTAATTTTATTTTATTTTTGTTAAGAGTTGTTATATTTTTTTTTTATAAATAAATAAATATGCTTTGTTTTGTTTTTTTAAATGGAGTTTTAATTTCATAAATTCATTTTGAATGTAAACCATTTGATTCCAATAAGGCAATATCTATCTATCTATCTATCTATCTATACACACATATATATATATATATATATATATATATACTTTTTTTCTCTTAATTGTGACCCCATAAAGAGATATTTTATTTCTTTTATAAAAGTTCCATGCCATGAAAGGCATACTACATATATTATATGTTTACAGTACAAAATATTTGAGTATATATAGTTTGTTACATTGATTATAACATTTTAATAAAAGTAAAACAAAAACGAAAAACAAAACACATAATTAATTATTAATAAAAAAAAAAGGATAAAAACAAAAAAGTAATAAATATAAAAGAAGAAATATACCATTCACAAACAAGAGGTTTTAGATTGCCCTTCTATAATTAGTCAGTTGGTCAAAGTCAATTTGTTTTATGAATTTTAGTAATGTCTGTCTTTAATTTAGTAAAAAGTATGTGTTCTGGCTCAAGCCAATTATCTCGTTCCAGTATTACATCTCGTATTAGCTGAACTCTTTGTCGGTCATACAGTTTACATTCATATGTTTGAAGTTGTGCACTTGTCCATCTTCCTTACAGTTGTCAGTCAACATAATACTAAATCGTTTCAAGTAATGCTGAGTATTTGCTAGTGATTATGTAATGTTATTCGTGGAATGTATTTGTGAAGGCTAGGTGATTTATTCGAAGCATTCTACATTTTGTTTCAGCTAGCAACGAGCTTATTGGTGATGAGATTTCTGATATGGGAGTTAGGAGCCTTGCTGTAAGAGGGCTGCATGGTTCCGTTGCTGGCTGCCTCTTTGGCCAACGAGTCAGCTCTTTCCTTACCCTCTGCGCCCGAGTGTCCTTTCACCCATTTTACCTCCACTGATTTTTTAAAATACTGTAGTTGAAGTATTTTTAATCTTATTTCCTCAGTCAATGGGTCGTGAATGTTTGTGTTATTGAGTGAGTGCAGAATATTCATGTTAACCGTATTTATATATATAAAGGACTTTTCCTTATATATATATATCATTTCCGTGAAATGACTCATACCAGATCAGCCTAGAGACTACTTTATTTCTCCTTTTAATCCTCTATATATACATTTATGCAGTGTTTATATAGGTCATTAGGTATTAGGGGAGATAACAGGTGCCCTTGCACCTTAACTCCCCCCTACCAGTTTACGAATACGTCTTGTAAACTAATAAAGATAAAGAAATAAAAATACAACATTGACTCTAATCAGGATTTATCATATAGCTAGTGAACAAGATTATCAAAATACAAAATAACATAAAACTAAAATTAAACAATTATTCCTTCCTTTACAAAGACAAGTAAAGTGACTCCTCATACAATCTCTACAATGACTCACACAAGATTAGCTAAATAAACACTATTTTATTTCTCCTTTTAATCCTCTATATATACATTTATACAGTGTTTACATAGGTTCCTAGGTATTAGCAGAGATAACAGGTACCCTTGTACCTTAACTTACATATGTGTGTGTGTAAAAAGTTGTTGATAAATTTTAAACTTGTAAAATTAACAAAAAGACAACGGCATATTTCGTTATATAATTCGTATATTGTTTAAATTTAATTTCTTCAGAGGCATTTATAAAACAATTTTTTGAGGGTAGAGTAGTTCTCCAAAATGTTGACCACATTTCCTAGCAGCAGTATCAAAACATTTTAATTTCCTCAACAATATATTGAAACAGGACGTGAAAGCAAAGAAGGTTGGGTATAGCAAATTGTAAGAAATTACTTATAAAAAATAAAGTATTTGCTTTTTGATCCCAAAATATTGAAACAAAAATGTTTCAAAATAAAAATTTGCCGACATTTTTGAAAATCAACTTTTCACTTTCCAGTAGTGAATGTGGACGAAAATCATCTGTTTCCCAACATGTTAATGGATACCACAAGTTGAAGGGGCAGAAACCATTAAACAAGGTTAACCGACAGAGATCACGCGGCAGTGGTTTCCCACCTCCCCTCAGGCAATAGGGAATAAGATTCCAAAAAAGGTGGCGCCTCAAAGGAAAAATGAGGGAAAAAGGGACTCGACCACGGAAAAGGATAAAGAATACAGGACACAGAAGAGAGAAGCACAGATGGGCATGGACTTCGACGAGAAGGACTAATCAGACCAGGAACGCCATGGCTTAGGCACAAGACGACACACCCACAACGGCTAAAACGGCCACGACATGCATCACCTAATTAAGCAGCTATTCAGACATACTTGGTAATAAGTTATAATGTAATCAATATTTTATGGCAAACCATATTTATCTGCATCATTCAATCATTTTATAATTTCATTTTATGGCAATCATGTAATCAATGTAAATACTTAGTTCTCTTATAAATACTTAGTTCCTCTATGTAGTTTATATACTGTTATATTATAGAATTAATGGTATCAAGATTTTATGTGTATATTATGTAATTTACATTTTTAAATTTCAATAAAGTATTAAAAAAAACCTTCTCAAAACTAAAGTGGTGGGAAACCACTGCCGCGTGATCTCTGTCGGTTTTAACCTTGTTTAATGGTTTCTGCCCCTTCAACTTGTGGTATCCATTAACTTGTTGGGAAAAAGTTTCCCTATGTGGACGGACACCCGTACCCGGGACAGTTTTCAGCACATGTATTGCTAAGTGACAAAGACTTTTATAATATCGATAATGGTTAATACATCGATACATTCATCGATTCATGCACATAAAAAATAATTTATAATAACTCTAATAAGTAGAAATAAAAAATACAGTATTATTTGATGATAAGAAATGCAGAATGGTTTCGGTTATTACATACACAATTAAAAAAAAAGAAGGTATTTATTCATGAATATGATATATTAAATTTAAACATCAGATGATTTTCGTCCACATTCACAACTGGAAAGTGTAAAGTTGATTTTCAAAAATGTCGGCAAATTTTTATTTTGAAACATTTTTGTTATACCCAACCTTCTTTGCTTTCACGTCCTGTTTCAATATATTGTTGAGGAAATTAAAATGTTTTGATACTGCTGCTAGGGAATGTGGTCAACATTTTGGAGAACTACTCTACCCTCAAAAAATTGTTTTATAAATGCCTCTGAAGAAATTAAATTTAAAGAATAAACGAATTATATAACGGAATATGCCGTTTTCTTTACAGCGTTGTCTTTTTGTTTATTTTACAAGTTAAAAATTTATGAACAACTTTTTACACACACACACACACAAGATACCTGTTATCTCCACTAATACCTAGGGACCTATGTAAACACTGCATAAATGTATATATAAAGCAATAAAAGGAGAAATAAAGTCTATAAGCTGATCTTGTGTGAGTCATTTCACGGTCCTTTCGGTTTAAGACTACGGACACTTTGCTAAATTATGCACGAAGGACTTATCGTGCAGGTGTTGTCTGAGAACAGAGCACAAAGCCAAGGAGTGCCTTGAAAAAAATAAGGGTGCAGAAACTGTAAGGCCAAAGGTAGAGTGGGGAAAAATCTCCGACATTGTGCGGGCAATAGAGAATGCCCGGTACATCTGGAGATGATGGTCAAGCAGGCGAAGAAGACCCGGTATGCGTAGGCTGCGTATCCTGCAGGTCAATATGGGCAGGAGTGCTGAAACGACGAGAGGTGGCCTGCACTCTGAGAAGAATCTAAGCATAGGTATAGAGTATACCGAAAAGGAGTGGGTTGCCAGAAGAAGAAATCCTGGGACGAATTTATTGTAGAGGAATCAGAAAAGAATCCCTGGGGTATCCCATACAGGGTGGCACTGGGAAAGGTTAAGCCGTTACAAGTGATGGCTGCTATTAGAGTGAGAGGTCCACCTTGGAGGAGGCTGCCAAGATGTATATAGACTATACATACCCTAGGGATGATCCGGCCCAGGATAGTGCAGATGATGGAATGGTTAGACGCACCACGTTATACCCACCAGGTACCGACCTATGTCCACTATGGGATATGTGGGACCTTCGTCTTGCCGTGGATAGGCAAAATATCGGAAGGGCTTCAGAAATAGATTGCATAGATGCTGCAATCCTCAAGAACAGTACCCCTTATATCGAGGAAGAGTTATAGGATATATTCAACGAGTATTTGGATAAGGGGTACTTTCAACAGGGTACGTTTCCAAACGTGTATGATCGCAGACTTGAGACTGCTCTACAAGAGATGTGGTAATGATAAAGAAACGCCTAAATCCTATCGATCAATATGCTCCTACCAGCAGGGCTAGTGAGGTCCTGGCGCACATGATCGTCCACAGCCAAGTTATGATACTCGGTAACGCAAGGGCCAAAAAAAAAGAGAGATATTGGGTAACGAAGTGAGCACCTTGCTTGTTTGGATAATACTGACTTTAATACATTCTGTTGGGGGTTTATATAGCATTACAGTGTTAATTTATAGTACTTAGTTAGATCCCTCACTTATCACCCCCATCCCAGTTCACAAAGTGAACTTCGAGTGCACAGAAATAACATGATATACTATCACTTATAATAATAATAAGCTGGGGGAACTAGAGGACATGGGGTTCCATGCCACGGCCTACGTCAACGATCTGGCAGTCATCGTGGCCAAGAACAGCAGATCCAGACTAAAGACAGAAGCGGAGAGGTGTGCCAGTCTCGTAGGAGAGTGGTGCGTGAAGATGAAGTTGAGTATGGAAGCAGCCAAGACTCAGACTATACTCATAAGAGGCTCCACGGACAGGGATATCCGAGGAGAGAGGGTTAGGTCGGGTGAGGAGGTGACATATCTTGGGAGACGATAAGAAGAAAATTCGATGACACTTCTCACCTGGTGTATCAAAAGGTCAGGGTGACCCTGTCACCCAATGCATTAAGTAGGATAGAGGGTGCATTTTGGGGCCTCAGGTACCCTGAAACGATGACCATATATAAATGTGTGGTCTTCTTGGGTATTATGACTTGCCACAGTCATGATCTCACTAGACTGTACACAGGCATTTGATTCTGTATTCCACTCCACACTAATCCAACAACTCAGGCTTCACCAATTCCCGGACCAACTGGTCGACATTATTGGGTCCTACATTAGTGACCGGACTTTCTCAGCTCGAGTCAAAACTGAAATCTCCACTCCCAAGCCCGTCACTTGTGGTGTCCCTCAGGGTTCGGTCCTTGCGCCAGTTCTATTCAATATATATACTGCCCACATAGTCGGGACTAAATTTGACGATGCTCAAATATCTGCTTATGCTGATGATATAGCCATATACTCGGCAAGCATGAATGCAGACAAGGCCATGGACCAGGCTGCCGCAGCGGCACAACTCATCGCTAACAAACTACGAAACATAAACATTCATATCAATTCACAAAAACAGACGCAATCACCTTCTCATCAAGAAAACTCCCAACAGAGCACCTAAACTCAACGAACAGACAATACAAACCAAGAAACATCTCACTTACCTAGGAATTAAACTAGAAACACATCTATCTTTCACTGCACACATACAGAACAGAATACAAAACGTCAAGTCAACATCATACCAACAGCACCACTACTACACTATCTTTACCCAACAGCCCTGAAATCTCTACAACAATACCAAAACAGCACACTACAGAAGCTTTGTCGAGGGACATCTCTGGAAAGACGTAACATGACACACATTCATAACGAACTACAGTTTGAAACTGTACAACAACACATCACACTGAGACACATTAAATTCTTCGACAGTCTCCCTGCTTCCTTCAATCCAGTATTCCAGTCTATCACTCCATCCCCCTTCCTGCGAGGTGACAGGGCAGGAAAGGTTCCAAAAACCCTAATAACATCACCTCATAACTCCATCTTCTGATGCACCCCCACCCCCTCCCTCACACTTCATTTCGACTTCTGACTGTTTTTCTTATTATTTCACCATTATCTATCGTCTTTAATAATTAATGTTTTTTTAAATTTTTATCTTATATGCGATACAACACGAGGCCACTCACCTCCGGACTTAAAATAGCTCCTTTTTAGAATGGATAGCTCATGTATGATATTAAACATAACAGGTAACCTTAAAATACCAAAGGTAGTAAAAGGTAAGACACAACACGAATTACTTTTTTTTTCACAGAAATGCACTTACTGATTCATTTTTTTATTTCTTTTTTAGAGGGTTTGGAAAAAAAAGGTATTCAGGCAGGGGATGCGTGGAGCTGAAACCTCACGCAGACACAGAAGAGAAGACAACATACTGAGATTGGCTCTACTGAGGGTCACGAAAATGTCCAGTTGCTGGCCGGAGCGATGCCCCTGGGCCTCATCCTGAAGGAGGATGCCCTTAAATATGAAGTAAAGAGGCAGGGACTAGAAGCGCTACCGAAGGAGCTCCGAGAGGAGGATCGGTGGGACTCCAAAGTTATGGAAGAAAATACTGCGGAAGGACTCAATACAGGAGTGGAATGGACGGAAGGTTGCAAGCCAGAAGGGCGCTACTTTGAGAAAATTCTTCCCTACCGTCCTTTCTAGATTGAAGGTTAAATAGGTTCTCCCAGACTATTGGGTCTCACAGATCCTAACAGGACACGGGGATTTCGGGGAAACGTGCAGAGCTTCGGAAAGAACATCGACCCCTGTTCCCCACGTACGAAGTTCCTGAAACACCAGATCACATTATAGTAGATTGCTCCTCTGTTTGATGTAAGAAGAGAATTATCCCTTCTTCATGGAGTTCATTTACGGGTGGAAGGAGGTGGTGGGCCAAACTCATTTCACAATGTGAAGGGCTTGACTGTCCAACATCGGCGAGCCACCTGAAGAGGAGGAAGCTAACCCAGACAGATACCAGGAGGACCTACCGATCGGATGCAGTGGACAAGGTGCAGCCCCATAAGTAAGGCGCTAAACTTAGCGCTGGGCTGCACCATAGTAAAAAATTTAATAATTAATAAAAAAAAAAAATTGGTGATCTTTGCGAGCAGTGGCCTGCGCACTACCCCACTGCTCCCGTATCCCATATGCCAGCAATGGCAAGAGTGGGGGATAAAAAAAAAAAAAGTTCTCAGACCTATAAATTATGTTGCGGCACTATCATTTTTTCTGCGAATCCAGTCCCTGACTTTGGTCCACAATTTTATCCTCTCTCAACAACGTATTGCAAAATTCCCTGCAACGCCCCCCGCATCTCAAAAAGAATTTTGAATGTCACTCTGTGACTGTGTAACCCCCATTCCATCGCGTCATCTGGTTTCAGTCCCTTTTCTAGTTAGTATATAATAAACGATTACTTAAAGTACTATAATGTCGCTCTATCCCTTCGCGGCTCTTTGGATGTTGAGGTGTCTAACCACTTCCAATATTCTCATTTCCTTTCTGATGCTTACAATATCAATACCTCTCCCACAGTCGTACGAAATTCTGCCGGACAAGTGATTGTATTGGAATTGAATTGGAACCATGTTCGAAGGGCTCGTAAAATCGTATCCTCTGATCTGAACTGTACTGCATATGCCATGGCCTCTTTACTGAATACATCGATGGCTGTAACCACTTTCCAGGTAAACGAGTCCATCTGTAAGTCGCTAAGCGGCGCGGTCGTCGTAGAGGTTTCGTCTAAAGTTGCTCGGTGTGGAAGTCGGCCACATATCGTAATGAGGCACATCCCACTATTCCCAAGAATTTCCTAGATTTTAGGTTTTATGCCTCCCCAGAAATGTTTGCGCTACAATGGTTTTAACTATGATTTTTTCCCTGGAAGATACTCAAGGGGTGACACGTTAGGTCATCACCTTTAGATGTTCCGTGTCTCACAGGGTATCTCCCATCGATGTCCACCACAAAAACATTAATCGATCTACCTGAACTGTTCCGTTTGCCTTAACTGTTGGAACTTTTCCAATACCGTTATCTCGACATATAAGTAGTGGATCCTAAGTGCTTTGAATGCTTCTTTCAGCGTCCCGCAGACTTGATTATCTCTAATACTGATTTTAACCAGATCATAATAGTTCCGTTATCCACCGCACTTGCTTCAATGTTCCACTTTCAATAACCCCTTGGTAATTGTCTTCCAAATAACCTGGAATCTCTTGCCATTGATGATACCCTCAAATATGTCCATTCTGGTTGATGTTTGCCAACAGCTTGGTTTACTGCCGAAAATCCAACGTTTGTTTATTAAGCTCTTATCATACAATTCAATTTGTTAGATCGGTTTATTTTAAGTCCAATATAACAATAGGGTTACACGTGCGATTAACGTAACGTGCGGAAATTGATTGGGAATAAAACCTAGGACACTTCCACAACTTGTTTCTGTAATCCTTGTTTTTCCCGAATATTCATGAATTCATTATACGCATGTTGATATATTATATTTTAAAAATATGAAAGTGTAGAGATTTCTTTCACTTTTTTGGTGGTGGTGAAATCCATAGATTAAGATGCATATTTTTAGTATTGTTGTTTGAATTTTCTTGGTTCTGTGACAAAAACTTTCATTGCTTCTCTCTCTATTCATGAGGAAGGTGAAAATTGTTGGTTTCGCTCGAAAGTTTTTAGCTAATTTGTTTTTAACATATATTACAGATGATTACATATTAATATAAATGCTTCATATTCATTTATCATCTCCAAATTTAATGGCGATGCCCTTTATTTAAACATATCTCATTGCTCGTAATCTGATATGGTGGATAAGATAAATTGTGCTTTCGCAGATTCAAGGATGCATTCTGAAAGCATTTGATTGCTACCCCAAAATAATTAAAATTGAAATTTCTATATTCAATAAGTATTAAGTATTACATACTTCCAATTAGCTAAGAGATAAACTGTGAGAAAGGTTTTGGAACTCAGTCCTAACTATTCTTTCAAGTTCAACAAGGCTGAGAAAGCACTTCCCCAAGTCCTTTCATAGGAACTTGCAAGACGGGTTTTTCTTCTTTTTTTTTTTTTTTTTTTTTAAAATTAGGTGCTTTATATATATGTTCAGTAATAAAACGGTAGCATCAGAAGGTTCAACAGTAACAATACATCACTAGGAAATCAAGCGGAAGCAAGGCGTAAAATATTCTTAATTATCAGTTTTCCTTTACAATTTTACATATTTATAAAAACTTCGTGGCTGATTTTACGTAATTGAAAAACGGGTGATTAATAAAGCTGGTCGAGCCAGGAAATATCCTACCCCACCTAAGTATATATACAGTGACTTAGACTTGTAGCCAGACAGTCCTAAAAGAATATCCGATAAGATATACGGATATAAGAATGAACATTGTTGTAAGTATGGCGTTATTGAATCTTTTTACAACCGTGTATAGTTATTAAAAATGTTTTACTATATTACTATTGTGGTATTTAGCCCATAAAGAAATTCATCATGAATATATTTAAAATATATTGAACGTAGTTTTTTAAGGGCGGTTTAATAATAAAAAAAATTGTGATATAGAATTTATTTATTTTTCGTAATACATTCTGTAAAAATATAATCAATTTTTATGGACACGTTAGAGCAATGCCAACAAAGATGAAGTCATTACAGACTTGGTAATTCATGTGAGATAATTGGTGATAGGTAAATAGGCTTCACAAAATCGCCTTTTTACATAATTTAAATGTAAAATATTTATAATTTTGTTTTAAGTAATAATTCCCTGAGATAATGTTAGAAGAACAAACTAAACCTGAATTCATTGACATTCTTAGAATAATATCTGATACAAAAAAAAAATAGTAAAACAGTCAATGACAACTGATATATAGTTTTCCTGTACAAGGCCAATATTTTGTAAAGATATATTTTTAAAAACAAGCAAAGTATGTTGATAGAAAAAACAGGCTCATCACAATAATTATATTTATATTAATATTTTATATAATATTAATATTAAGCATAAAATAAATCATTTTTATTTTTTTTCTATCCTAGGTAGTATAGTGTTAAATGCTTTTTTATGTTTTATACGAACTTTAAGGGAACAGAAAATGTTTGATCCACGGGATAAGAAATCAAGAATAGGTTGGTCCTTAGAATTATAGGTAGCAATGGATTGAGTTGTGGATTTAGAAGGCTGATCACAACTAAACAAAGAGAAGAACAAAAATACTTTTGAAGTAGTTATGAAATATTTTAAAACATTACGTTTATTTTTTTTTTTTTACTAAATTTATTTTATCAGTTTAATTACATAATTAATTAATCTAAGAAAACATTTACAGGTTGGATCAATCTCGTTAGTCTTATTGGCCTGTTCACTAGTAGGGGCAGTGCATGATATAGCAGACAAAAGAAGTATTTTCGAAACCGTCATTCCTGGGATAAACATTGCAGCTTCTGGGATCGGCTTGAGCTCTGGCGTCGCGCCACATCTTCCTCCTCAACCTATTGCTGTCCAAGTGCCTCATCCAGTAGCAGTTCCAGTTCCTCATCCGATAGTTGTTCCAATAGAACGTCCTGTGCCTTTTCCAGTCGACCGGCCAATTCCGTATCCAGTTCCTGTTATCAAAAAATATTTTATTCCAGTTCCCTTCAAAATTTTAAAGACGGTCCCCGTTCCAGTACCTGCTACTCCCACCCGTAAGTATATAATATAATACTATACTTTATAATAAAACGATTTTTTTTTTTTTACAAGAGAATAATACTGTTTTAGCTGATGGTTCTGAGAGTCAAAGTGGTTCCAGCTTCGATAGCAGAACGGAAATTACTGCAGAAAGCTACCGCCTCTATAGGAACGGACCTGGTCCCACTGATGTCACCAACCATGCCTCAGGAAACAATGATGCCATCGTCGAATCTTCATTGCCTGCAACTAAATCTACAAAACGTAACAGTTCCTTCAGGATACACGTTAATAATAGATGATTGAAAATATAGTAACCTGTTTCTTTTTTGAAGACTGCTAATGTTAATGCACTGTTTTTTATATTTAAAATTTTTGTTATTTTGTTCAACTGTTATTATGTTCAAATAAATACATACTAAAAGTATATACTTTGTTTTTATTGTAATCATTATTTCAAATGGATTGCTCATTATAAAAAATGAAATAAAATCAGGGGGAATAAGGGAATTTGCGCTCAAAAACCCTTTTTATGAGATTAGATTTTTGAAATGCTCCATATATATTTTATCGCTTACCATGGTCTCAGATCAGTATCTTAATTATTAATGTTTACTGGGCTGTTGGTATGAGGGGAGTTACCACGTTCTTTAACCATAGCATAGTTCAATAGTAGTTTAGATTTTTTTCTTGTTTGAGTTTTCTTGACTGTTTAGATAAGTGTGTTAAGTGTAGAAATTGTTGACAACCGAACTTATTTATTTGGATGTGGAGAAAATATGGTATATCAAAAGATGTAGTAACGCACAGTTTCTGGTAAATGGAAGTTTAAATAAACTCAACTGAAAAGACAGAAATGTGAGTTTAATCAATCAAAGACTGGAAAACATGTAGTGAAAGATTTACAGATTTTTTAATATTATTGTTCAAAGGAAGTTTTTAGAGACCAATAAAAAGCATAGTCCATCCAACGATCATGGCAGACAATGTGAGAAAAAGTTGTATATTTGAGTGGGTGTATGTCAGCATTTCACCGAATCAGCAGCAGCAGTTAACCCAGAAATAATATGTTATACACCCTTAATGCACCGTTCACAATTTTATAAAATACATTCTGTCCGTTTGTTATTATCAGTTCACATAGTGATTTCTAATATGGTTTTCTAACAATCGCTTTTTTTTTAGCTACCACCTCAATTATAACTTATTTCAGCATTATAACTGTTATACATAACACACCCTGTTTGCAATCTGAGAGGCCCGATACGTTTCTTACGACCGGGAGCCCTTTATTATATGTTTATAATTATATAATTTGTAACAGTCTTTAGCGCAGCCTCCACTGGCTCATTACCAGTGATGCGGCGAGAGGGATGCGCTGGGATCTTTTTGAGCTCTGCTCTACCCCTCACACGTGGGGGATATAGTGGGCTCAGAGATCCTCAGGTCGTTTGTGTTAATATTGTATATAGGAGTGTAAATGTGACAAGAGATTCTTTTTTATTTTTATCATTATTTTATTTTATTTATTTATATTTTCATGCACATAGTTTGATTATGTTCATTTTCTTTATCCTTTTGTTTGTATATATTTTCAGAGAGTTGTTTTTTAAAAAAACTTTTTTATTTTACTATGCAAGAGATCATTCATCACTATTACCTATTGCCTAGAACTGTGTGGCAGATTGTAATATCTATCAATAAATAAATATATTAATCAATTTATAACAGTACAAAATTTAGTCCTTAAAGGGACAAGTAAAGGAGAGAGAACGGTTGTTCCTCACGATCCTGTGGTGATAGCTGACGATCGCCGTCTCATACGCCAAGTCGCCGTGTCCGGTCCAAGGCTACCGCCCTCTACTCCTTAGGTCTTGTTCTGGATTTCTATGAGGTTGTGGTGGTGTAAGTTTGACCGTTCCAGTAGTTCTTCCGACGAGCGCCGGCCAGCATCAAATAACTGTGATTGGTGGTCGAACTGGTGACCAGGCTGTCCAGACATGTGACGTGCGCCTGTGACGTCAGGCTGCAACTTGTGATTCACACTGTCTTAACTGTCTTATTGAGGAGGGGCATCACAATGAGATTGAATAAATGTACAAAATCGGATGTGTAAATCCGATACACCCATTTTAGAATATAACGACATCAAAATGATGTTTATCACAATAGCGAATAGGGGAAAAAGGAAATCTTTAATTATGGAGAGACTTGTTAACATAATATTTTAATAAACTAATATTGAACTGTCGGTCCTATGGCTCTGAAATTATTATTGTTTCTAATAAATCCAGGAAATTTATTGTAATTTAACATTTGTTTTTAATAATTCTGTGGTCAGATGACAGATGTTATAAGTTAACTTTACATCTGTTGAAGATTGTAAATTTTAAAAAATCCAGCATACAGCATATTCTTTTAACTCACATTCTATAATTTTCCAACGTTATTTTCCCTTAAACTTAACAAAAAAACAAACAAACATTTTGCTACCTTGGCACCATCAGAGGATAATCCGGAATGCAAAAAATCTTATATTTTATTAATTATTTATTTATTTATCACCCTACTCTGCATATTAGACAATATGGGTGTTCGCAGCAGTGGGTAGAACTCATTGCTGCATATGACAAACATTACGTAGCTGTGCACACAGCTTGCTCTTGCAACAAAATAAATCTTGTTTTTCTACTGAGGCCTTGATGGTGTAGCTTATTCTCTCCTACCCAGGGAAAAATGAGTAGAGCACAGAGCCTCCTTCCACCCATACACGAAGGTCTTGTAGTGCGAGTAGATTTCTTTCTTCATCAGCTCAGGAAGATCGCTCTCAGTCAGAACATAGAGTCCTGTTTCCCTCA
This sequence comes from Halyomorpha halys, assembly GCF_000696795.3. Lineage (NCBI taxonomy): Eukaryota > Metazoa > Arthropoda > Insecta > Hemiptera > Pentatomidae > Halyomorpha > Halyomorpha halys. Next base: position 89,414 of record NW_027113814.1, on the reverse strand, counting down.
TTATCTCGGCTCTCAGTGCTTCATAGGTGGTGCAGGCAAGTACGACGTGTTCGGCGGTCTCAGGAACCAGCCAAATTGGGCATAGATGATCGATTGTATGCCATGTGCGGCGAGCTTAGCCCAGAGACCCCCGTGAGGAAGTGTGAGATCCTGTAGTCGGGGAGGACGCACGTCGATTCTTGGCATGAACTAACGGTAGGAAAGTACTTCCTTAGGGAAGCTCTTTTAAGCAATTCACCCACCGTCGATTCCTTTCATGCAAGGTTTCTTCTGGAAGAGGATCTTTCCATCTATTAGGGCTTTCACCAATACGCGCTTGGAGGTTCTCCGGTAAATCCGCCAGACCTTCCCTCTTTATTTTGTGTCGATAATAGTCTTCCTATAGGAGAAGATAGATAGGCACTCCTCCAGCTAATACCTGTACCGCCTCATGAGACACTGTTGACACAAAAAACCTTATCTCAAAATCATAAGACTATCGGTGAAGAGCCCGATTGGCATATCTGAAGATTTGTGGAAATCTTGTCTTTGAGACAAACTCTTCTTTCCTGACCTGGGTTAGAGGTCTTAACGCCAGAATAAGAAAAAAACAAACAAATTCTTCTTTCTAATCCCTCCCACTTGAAAAAAATATGAGTGAAATGATTGAAGTGAAAAGAAGAACCGTCTCTCTTGGAAGATCATAAACTATTAATGCCAATGAAAGTCGCCATCTTCGGCTCAACGTACCTACTCATGGACCCAACTGAACATTTAAGTCAGGGCTCCAATACATGGAATCAATTTATTTTTTATCAAAAATAAGATACTAATTGCATTAATGTAAAACGTGTTTGATGGTTCAATATAATGCTACAAGCAGAAAATGTGTGATCAATACTTGAAAGGAAGCCTAAAAGGTACTTTAAGTTTTATAATTATACATTATGCAAGTGAGAACAGAAGAAGGCATAATAAAATAAAAAAAAAAAAAGAAAAACCTGTAGGGTTGAGGACTTATGATAATACTGTTTCTACATCAATGATTTTGTAATAAATCATTTAATAGTGATGAAGTAAGATCGCAATTAATTGCCTGTTTTTCTCCGTTTTAAAGAGGTTGGGCGTGCTCTGGAACCCACAGGGTCGACTCACTACTATGACGGGTTCGAACCCTTGCCCAAAAAAGAGAAGCTCAGCGCATCATTCATTATATTATTAACATATGCTGTTTTCAACAATATAATCATCATTGAACTAATTCGCTCTCTGTAAACGGCCATTGAAGATTATGCTATAAGAGAGAGGAAAATTAACACAATAGATTTTTACGAGGTTTGGAGGTCTTGTCCAATAACAATAAAAGTGTGGGTGATGTTAAATTTACTGCATTAATATTTTGTGAAATGAAAACATTAAAAAATATTTTTTTGTAAGTATATTTTCTAATGATCTTTTTAGCACCTACGGAGTGAGCTCACCGACTATAATTGAGATTAGAATTTCAAAAAAAAAATCTTGAGGGAGTGAGAATCACAATCAAGTGAAAATAATAGTATTGCCAGTTATGCAACATAATAGTATTCCTCAAGTTCTATCCATGAATATTCATTACTTAGTTTCTGTGATCCGAAACAAAATAATTTATAGCATTTACAATTTTTAAATTGGGAAACGTTTCACGACCTAGAGAGACAAAATTCTTATATTTTACATAAATAGTCTAAGAGGTTCTTTTTAGCTTTATGTCGGTATGTATACTGGTACTGGTATTTGGTGGGGGGAACAAGTCCGGCAAGTGGGCCTAGTGGTCCTTTTTGCCAACCCCTGATGGCTACCCAGGCTGGTACTAACCAAGGTGGGAGTGTCAAGATTCGGGACCGCCGAAAAATGAATGTTTTAGTGCCCCAGGTGGGAATCGAACCTACAACATTCCAAACCGAGCGCACTAACTTGAATGTTTGTTGAATCAGCAATGGTTATGTAATTGTCAATGGTGAGTAGAAAAGAAATTTAGTTCAATTAAATAAATATATCTGAAAATATAATAAATTGTCCGACTCAAGGTAGGCAGCAGTACTTTGAACCCAAAGGGAAAGGGCTGCACATAAAGCCTTGGTCTTGGGGACACCTGGATTGTTTTTATGAGGCCAGGCATAGGGAGTTTCACAAAGTAGGATATAAGAAAATTTGAAATAAAAAGGACTGGTATGCAAGAAAAGGTAGGGTAAATAATTTCAACAAAATGGATATGTGTTCAGCATGTCGTTGGCTATTGAAAACTTATTTTAGTAGAACCAGAACTTCGCGATTGCGTCAACGACTCACTACTGTTTGGTACATCTGGCAATCTTTTTTAACCATCCTCTAATATTGCGTCGATAATACTTGCGTTGACGTGTGTTCCCGGAAGACCCTTTGATTCCAGTGGAAGCTGACATGTTTTCTTAGTTCATGTTCCAGAACATTTTCCACAATTTGGCAGACAATGGAATATATTGTGATAGGCCTCAAGGAAGACATATTATTAATATTCTCTCTACCTTTAAGTGTCAAGCTAATGTGCCCCCTTCTACTGAGGCCACCTTCAGTATCATCTCAGTAATTATTTTATTGATATGTGGTTATCATAAAATTTGATGGTGTGGATCGAAAGATATGATTGTGTTTTTAATTGTTGCAACAATAACGAACAACAGTAACTAATAATAGTTTCTATTGAAATCAAATTTGGCATCACGGCTTGGTTTTCATAATTCGTTTGCATCTGGAGATTTTTGCTCTCAAATACGATCTTTAGTGCCTCTCAATTTCAGCCAATTTGAGAGCCCTGATGTTTTGCACTACTGTTTTTTCTCTTCTTATTATAATTGTACTGATACTCTTTCCAATGGCTCCGGTCTGCTTTATTGGCTTGAAGACTTTACCAGCACCCATGTCTGCTAATTTAATTTCCTTTTTTTTTCGTTTTAAAAATCTTAACAGCAGAATGCTGGGGGCAGTTCCGATTGAAAGTCTTTAGAAACATTAGAAATACCTAAAAGTGCCGTAAAGTGCTAAAAGTGTCTAATTACTTCAATATTTAATAAATATTCTCACAAGAGTAACGACTCGTGGCAACGATCAACCTTATTTATAGTTAAACTACATTTACTACTAATTGGAAATTACATCACGATTTCTTAGATAAAATGACATAAATCACAAACATCGCAATGATACTATTAATTTACTAAGTATTTATTCCGTGAATTCAATAAATATTATCAACATTAAACACATTTAAGAAATCAGATGAAATCGATGTTCATATATTGATTGTGGTTTAGGAAAATCGTTCTAGAAGTAGGTGAATTGCCTTTAAAAAAAATCTTAATTCAGGTGTCCCGTTCATGAACATGGCGGCATTCTGTTCTATTAGTCAAGCAAGTAAACTTCAGAATCGAACATAGTCTAGAATGTTTTAGGCAATCTATAAATATGAAGGATCTTTCTCCTTTCATATGTCTATGCAATACATACAAGATACATTACTATAATAAAATATCACCCAGTCTAGTAATATTTTTAGCCATCAAACATAATTTAATAAAAATAACACAACCAGGACAGTATTACTCTGTTACAAAATGTTTCTTTAACAGCTTATTAATTCAAATTATTTTTTACTATAAATAAGTAAAGTGTTATATATATATATATATATCATGTGTATTTCACTTTATAGAAAACTTCATATTGGAAAAAATAAATTATATTCTTGGTTTTAAAAAATAAGAATAAATAACAAAATGGAGGCTGAAAATGTGAAAAGCGTAAACATTTCACTTATCTTTTACTCTCACTAATATATTTAAAGCTGCCAATCAGGCAATAACAATTAATTAAAGATTTTCTAAATTGTTATTAACGTGATAAAATTTTAGCTCTTTACTTTCCATAGTTCTAAAGATGAAATCTTTCAAAACCCCACGAATGTTTTACAAATATGAGTAAAACGAACAAAGATCTTTGAAAACCTATTTCATAGGGGATTTACTAAAACATTTATTATTTCCAAATAAGCTTTTAAGTATGAACTAATAAGATCTGAAATAAAATTAATGGTATTCCAACTAGCCAGCATCAGACATTAATTTAGCAGGAAACAAGCAACTAACCACTGAATAAACTGAAATAAAAAAATACATGATTTTACAGATTTTTAACATATCATGTATTGTATGCATGTATGTTAAGTATTGCGTGTATCTCCTGTGAGTTACGTGAGCCCACTGCTGCGAACACCCGTATTGCCTAACAGGCAGGGTAGAAGTGATACATAAATAAATAATAAATATCTTAAGTATTCCTATCGTCAAATTTTTTTACAATTTTTTTTTAAAACTAATGTTGATGTGTATGCTCAGATTCCCTTGGTTCCAATGAAAATGAATAAATAAGAATCAAAATCGTATGAGATTTCAATTTCCCGTAAAAACCCAACATCATAATTTTAGGCTCTCTCTAATTTTTATACAGAGATTAATTTAAGAAATTCTAAAGTTTAGTAAGATAGAGATGAATAAGGAGAACTTATGAAGCGCAATATTAAAACTCTGGAACAGAAGAGGCGCAATAATTGAGTTAAGGGTATTTAGATGTATAATTTATTGTCGACTTTTGTTTTTAATTATCTCTCTATTAACATAGTTTTAATACATTACAGTTTATTTTTTTAAATTGTGCATATGAACATAAATAATAAAATAATTTACTACAACAATTTTTACTTGTTAAATCACTAATTGGACTACAATGTATATCTAATGTTAAATTTTCAATAACTTAAATTAAGAAATATATAGATTAGTAAATTCTCTTTCCTTGTTTATTTTAATCAATGTTTATACATTCTAATAGCCTTTTTTTCATTAAACTATAATCATTACTAACGTCTTTAAAATATTTTAATTAATACAAAGACTTGTAAAATATACAATTTTAAATAATCATATTTTAATCAAATATTTATTGGCTTATAAAGAGCTATAATTACATAAAGGACTTGAACAGCAGGACAACTTGTTTTTTATTCGGAATGCATTTATTAGTCATATATAGAAAAAACAAACAGTTCAATATTTCAAGTCTTTTATGTAATTATTGTTCCTTTATTGGCCAATTTACATAGTTACAGAACGGGAAGGATCAAGTGGTGGGGTGGCGGTTCCTTCGAGGGAGGTATATAAAAACTGAATTTAACATCAAGTTCATCAGTCCTTCTGTCTAAGCACCTTTAGCACCGACCACAATACTAAGATGAATAAATTGGTATCTATTTTATTAGTATTTTATAATTTTATTATTTATTAAATAAAAAATCATAAATTTTTAATAAGCTGCTACAATTCATTAATACAATATTTTAAAAATATTATTTACTTTTTTGTATAGTAAAATATTTATTATTGTAGACTGTATTAATGGATGAAAAATATGGTTGAGTTTTAAATTTATTTTAAAGTTTCTGTGAAACTAAAATTGTTTTGAAACAAATATATATATATGTATATTAAAAATATGATTAAATAAGAATATCTGTATATTTTCAAATAGGATTAAATTAATTTTTTTTTCAGTACAAAACTGTCATCAGCCTATCATTAGTGATGCCAATGATAGTAGCAGAAGGGGAAAAGAAAACGCACGAAAAACGAGGTATCTTAGGAGGTCTTAATTTGGGAACAGGTCTCACTCCAGCAATATCTGGACTCAGCTTTACTTCGGGAAATAATATTGCTACAGGACTCAACTTACCAATTGAAACAAGTATTCCTTCCGGAGTTAATACCGCTTCAGGAATAAGCCTTTCTGGAATCAATTTTGCCCCTGCAACGAACCTTCCATCCGGTCTAACTTTGAATTCAGGAAGCGGTGTTTCTTCTGGTTTGAACCTCAATTCTCTGATTGGTTTGCAATCGGCCCAACCAGCGCCACCTCAGCAGCCCATCGCAGTTCCAGTAGACAGGCCGATATATGTCGCTGTTCCTCAACAAGTTCCCGTTGCAGTAGATAGGCCAGTACCCGTCGCAGTTAATAGAGACGTCCCCGTTCCTGTGGACCGTCCAGTTGCAGTTGCAGTGGATAGACCTGTAGCAGTAGCGGTTCCTCAACCTTTCGCAGTTCCAGTGTCACAGCAAGTACCTGTGCCAGTAGCGTCGCCAGTTCCGGTTCCAGTAGTCAATAATGTTGGTGTTCCAGTCCCTTATCCCGTTCCCATTGTAAAGGCTGTCCCAGTTCCTGTTGGTGGTGCGCCTATTGGTAAGAGTACTAAATAAAACTTAGGTTATAAATGTATAGTATACAGGGAAAACCTTCATTATACTTATATGTAATATTTTAGGTGGACTTGGTTCTGGAATTTCTCTTGGATCAAACATCGGCTCGGGCTACGGACCTTCTCTTCTTTCAGCAAAATTTGGTTTATATGGACGATAGTTTTACCTCGTGGTGAATATTTTCAAGAATATTGAACCATTGTTTTTATAAATATTCATGTAATGTCTTAATCTCACTCATGAATCATGCCGTATGGATGCAAATAAACAAGCTCCATTTCCATCATGATCAATGAAGACTGTTACTTTATTTGTTAATGTACTTGTTGTTATGTTTTGTAAAATAAATAAATATAAAAAAATGAATCTTATTTTTTATTGCTTAAATATCTTGTGGTTCATTTAAAAATCCTTAAAATTTACAATATCTTGGTCTACTGTTTAGAAGTAACCAATATCAGTTAATCAATTTATCCAATTAAAATAATGATTTATCTATCTTTGTGGTTTCGTAGTTTTCATCATTAATTATACTAACAATTTATTATATGGTATTTTGAAAAAAACAGATGTTAGTTACGGTCTCGATGCTATTTAACTTTTTTAATACAATTAATTAATCCGATTTTCACAGTCTAGTAAAATTTAAGTTAACCTTGAAGTAATTTCTTTCAATTTATTCTAATAGAAAACTGTTTGAAAAAGATAATGGTAAAAAGTACCACTCTATGGGGGCTTTATAGGCCTTTTTGAAAATGGCTGCCTTATATTTTTATTAGGTTTATAACTAATGCCTCTTAAAGTATTATTTCTAATTTAACTATATAAATTAATAAAAGTTAAAAAATTAAATTTCGGTTTATAAAAGTTTATGGGGTATTTAACATCTTAGATTTTAAATATGACTTGTTTTTACAAGACTATGGTGTACAGTGTTAGTGTCGAGTAGTGCACTTAAATTTGCACCTATAAACATGTATACAATAAATGTATTTCAACATTTTCTTTGTTCTTTTGATTTCTCAACATTGTATTGTGAGTTTATTATATCTATACGTCAAAAGTTTACCCATTAAAAGTTTCCCATTATGATTATTGTTTTTGAACACTCCCATCACAATTACTTTTTTTTTAAGAATATACTATATCTTTCGATAGCTTACGCGAGATTTCTGTTAGAATTCAATTCTTCACCTGGGCTTAAGCAACAGGAACGGTAAATGTTCCTTTAAAAAGTATCAATTGAAAAACTTCAAGATCGCAACACCAGAAGTTCATTCTATTGAAGAAAAAAAGAGACATTTCGCTTGTTTTTCATTCAGTGTTCATTATTTTGAAAACTTCCAACCATACAAAAACTTAATACATAAAATTGAAGCTCTATTAGAACTCCTTACGTTCAATATTTTCCTAGAAACGTTGATTTTTAAACCAGTTGATTACTGAGTGATCATATTATTTGGTGAAATATGATTTTTTTTTTTTTTTTTTTTTTATCTCATCACTAAAACGTATTGATGTTCTTACATGCTTTTGACGCTACGCAACATACATTCAAAATTAGTCATATCTCAAGAAATGTTCGATATCTCAGGAACTCTATGATGTAAGAAGCATATTAGGAGTCACTTTGAATTTCGTCTAATATATCATATAATGCTCAATTTTCCTTACTTGTAAAAATATTGATGTTCGGAAAACTATATCTCGGAAAAAATTCAACGCAAATAGTTTTATTTAACAAGGGTTCAATTAGACATTGAAATGCTTTAAAAGCGCCGTAAAATAATTTATAATGTATTTTCCCCTAAGAAAAGCAGTTTTTATGATATTTCTTAAAATAAATTCATGAAATGATGTTGTCTTGATATTAAAAAAAAATTCTGTTTGATTAAAATGAAAAATTATACATTGTTAAATTTGATTTTTTTTTCTCGTGCCAAATCGATTGGTAGTCTAGGTTCTTTTATAAGGAAACAAATACGAAAGATTTCAGCCAGAACCTTCTTAGGTCTACCAAGAACCAGTACTTCTAGGTATCAACTATTTAAAAGACCTTAAATATGCAACTTTACTATTGAAGTATACTTTGAAGTAATCAGTATAGAATAAATTACATAGAATTTGATAGTTTTATTTGGAGAAATGTACGGAAATTATAAATTCAAAAGTTGATCATCTACTTACGTTATTAGGATTTAATAGTTTTGATTGATTCGATTTTCATATCTTTAATCATTTATGAAAATTATCAATTTTATGTTGTAATAAAATTGGAAGATTCAGAACACAAAAATTTATGTTCCTAAAACAACGGGGAATGTTATAATTAAATGCTCAGTTTTTGCTCTGGTATTAATATTTTAATAGATTAGAATTTATTGGAATCAGAAATCACTTTAATTAGAATATTTTGACAATGCGTTTTTAATAATTTATTAATGCTAATATTAGTAGAAGTTAACTAGTATCTAGATACACTCATTTTGTTAAATAATTGGTCATGTTATTATTATATATGAAATTTATTAGTACTAAAAAACACAATGATTATCTTTAATTGAAATATATTTTTGCATGCATCAAGTACCCGAACAAAATGTGTGATTATATTGTATAAGCCTAAAATAAATATTTTAATGTTAATTATAATTAGTTTTATATTTTTATTCTGAGACCTGAATCAATTTTTACGTTTGGAACAATGTTTGTTAAAATTCAATACATTTTTAAGGAAACTAAAAGAAATAAAAATCTAACTTGATAAAAACAGTTGTATATCTTTGAGACAGTTCTTGTGTGTGTTTAAACCATAACTTTTAATTAAAGGTACGTGTAGAGTTTTTTCTGTAACTCAATTTGAAATAAAAGTTTCAGTCCAAATAGGTTGAACCTTTGTGAACATATACTATATTATGCACATATTGTATAACCATGTTTAAGAGATGTTTTTTTTTCACAGTAAATTTTTGTATTCAAAGTTTAAAATTAAAATATCACATATTATATCAAATATAACACATGTTAAGTTTTCTTAATTTATCCAAGTAAAAAAAATCTCCAAAAGTTCTTAACCTATTTACATGCAGTTTTTTTTTAAGTTTTCAGTGTCGTCCTGGGAAGGTGCACTTAGCTATTGAAATCAAGAATTTACTCAGCCAAAATAAAAATAAACAAGTTTCTCTACAAAATAGAAAAAAAAATCATTGTAATCGGATTATTATTAACAAAGATATACTTAACATTTTGCCTAAAAATTTTCCACATTTTGCTATCAGAATTGTACTAAAGACATAACAATTATAAATTGTACATAAATGTTTAACTTAACCAAAATTGATATGGAACTTCCAATTATGTTCATTCTATCTGCATACTAAATTCTAGCAATAGCAAAGCATTGCCTGGTCAATTTGTTTTCTATATAAAATTCCAATGAAAACGTGACAAAAAGGTTCCTATTCCAGGATTAAAATGTACAAATAATTGAAATTAATATTAACCCCCCCCCATTTTTTAAATACATTTTATATGGGCTCAATTTCAGAAGTATTTTATATAGAAATGAAAACAAAAATTTAATTAAAATGATAAGAATATTACAGTGCTCTGATATTGTGTTAGTGAAACCTTTTTCAGCTGTCAAGGGGTGGAAACCAGATGTAAGACTAATGTTTAGAACAGCTGCATTAGGCTTCCGCCACTCTTACATCACCAAGCCACTTTTTACCCCTAAGTGGATGCTAAAAAAGTTTTACTTTAAAAAAACATTTATTTCCTTGAACTCAACAAGATATTATATTAGCATAGTCACTTTTTTAATTCACGTAGGAAGTGATAGATAGACATATATTTCCGTATATCAACTTTCTCATTCCCAAGATCTATAGTTACTTTTTTTTTTAAATCTGTAGGTTAATAATATATTTTTAAATTATGTATGAATGGAAATTTCTGGGAGTACTACCCCCGCCCATAATGGACCATTCTTAGCCTTTTAAAATGACTTCGGTCAGTACAATGAAAAAAAATGTTGTTGCCTGGATATATTTATTTGTCGAAATGAATAAAGAGGGTTTCTAAATTGTCTATGAATGGAAATTTCTGGGTGTTTCGGGAATTCTCCTAATTAATATTGTTCAGGATAAACCTACTTGTCAATCCATTATTCCCAAACATTACCGACAGGAGAAGAGGAGGCAAACATCGATAGTACATTCCTTATAGGAATTTCAAAATTATTGAATCAAAATAGAAGTGTTCTTTAAAATTGGTTATCAGTAAGTTATATCGGAACGATGAGAAATATATTACAAAAATATATATTAGACATAAAGAATATGAAAACATTATACTATTTCATAGGATTATAATTTAATAAAAATTAAATGAAGTATTGTAATTTATATCCACGTAACTTAAAAAAATAAAAGGTGATATAAAAAAAGTTCCACAACCGTACAGTACGCTTTAATATCATCAACTCTACCAGTTATATTTTATTTATTGTCAAATTATTAGTACATTCTGTCATATATTTTCAGTCCTTAATAATTGAGTAATAGTATAATATTATAGTAATTAGTAATATACAATAAAATAATGATGAAATAATCATAAAGTAAAATAACAACTTGATATGTATTACTCTTTCGATTTTACAAATGTTTTCGTCGGACCATCTGCTGATTTCTTCAGATGACAAGGGACAGAAAAATGGAATCGACACCTGTTAACGCAAAGACACCTTTTCTAGTTGTATGATAGATACCAGATGTTTAAGGGTCAAAAACTATTAGCCAGGTACCAGCAGGAAAATCACAGGATGCCAATTACGGTATGTTCCCACCCCTTTTTGGAGCATATGAATGACTCTTACTTCAGGAGGTGGATCTTGAACAAGCCAATTAGGAGGCAGAGATCGTGAGGCAATAATCATTTACGATCAAGAGAAAAGGACTTGGGAGCGGGGGAGCAACAGGAGAACGAAGGCCGGGCTAAAGAGAAAGATTTGGGACTCGGAACTGCTAGAGAGGAAAGATAATGGGCTTCAACAGAGGTAGTCCTCTATAAAGAACGCGTTTGATGTTAGAATTTTTAGTTGCCACTCACAGTTCTCGTCGGGATTGTTTAAGTATTGTCTTATAAAGTTGTATTTCGATTTCTAGGGAAACCTGTGATTTTCTATTAACCAGGCTGTATAATTGTCTAAATCGTTAGTTAAGTTCTTGACTTTTAAGTCTAGTATGGAGATTCAAAGTTAGTATTCCGGGATAGTGGGAAACCAAGGTACAAGACTGTGAAAGGAAATGGTATGGAGTTAAAATGAAGTGGGTTGGAGGGTGACAGCAACATTAGAGAATTATAAAAAAGTATTTTTTATAAATTAAGGGAAAAGGAGAGCGCAAACTTGAGTTATCATGCCAAAAAACACCTTTCAACAATATGAAAATCAGTGATCATATTGATAACTTATTAATTAATTAACGGTGAACCCATCCAAAATATCCAAGTGTGCAAACTCGACTATTTTAGAATGGTACCATATAGGACGGTGCACACTAGGCATCAAACGCCTATAAAAATAATTTATCACGTGATAGTTATTTTAATTTTAGATAAATCATGTTAAAAGTTATTTAAGTTTCAAAAAATCACAACTTATCTTAAAAGAAATAACTTTCACTTCACGCAGTACTATACATTCCTTTGCCCCACATGTGCTTCTAAATTATAGTGTGCTGTGACACCCAAATTGTCTATGCTTCTATCAAATATATTATTAAATTATTAAATAAATCAAATGGTATCCTTTTTTAGTCTCAACACTCTTAATTATATTATAATACTTTATTATATTAATAGTCCAGGGACTATTAATGTAATAAAGATTATTTGAGACTGAAAAAGAATATCATTTGATTTTGTTAACGCCATAATATATAATTACCTTGAAAATAATTGTAAATAGTATTTGAGTTTTATTAGTATTTAATTTTGTTATATTTATTTTTATTATTTTAATTGGATTTAGTTATTTAAAAAGAAAAAATGTGTAATTATATTTGTGTGTTATAATGAGTAATAGAGACAGTTGCTAGGGGCTGATGATTGTTGCTAATGCGTCACCTAGCAACGGACCGACCATCTTAGTTTTTTATAGCAGTTCCGACTAATTAGTGGCCCTGGTAGCGTCTAGGCAGCCCTGTCTGCGTTTGGTTGATGTTATTTTATTAGACATTTTTTGAATGTTTTAGTCGTCATTACAGTTCGAAACCAGACCACTTCTGTATTTCGACTTTAATATGTATTCCGGCTAATTAGTGGAGGTGGTAGCGCCTAAGCAGCCCTATCTGCCCTTATAATTTAATAATTTGGACATTTTAAGTGAGTTAACCATCATTACAGTTCAGAACCAGACCACTTCTGTGTTTCGATTTTAATATGAGTTCCGGATAATTAGTGGCCATGAACGTGTGTAACCAGCCCTGTTAGATATTTGGACAATCGATGAGCCACTACACCAACTCTAGACCATTGCAGCGGTTTATTTAGCTACCAGAGCTGGGAACTACACATATCGGCAGCACTCTTCCTCTGACCTTTCGGAGTGGAGCAACCCTACATCGACTAGTATTTATTTTATCTATTTATTTGTTTGTTTATTTGTAAATTAGTTTATTTTATTTTCGTTTTCATAATTTATCGAACTATTTTATTTTTATCTGAAAGGCCTTTTTATTTTTACTTGTATATTTTGTTTATGTTAGTTTTTAAAACGTTTAAATGGGCCAAATAAATGTTTAATCCGAGCCAGTTTGTTTTTTGTTCATTTTTAAAGCCTCCCAACAAAAAGACATAGTCGATTTGAGGTGGCTTTAACAGATTTATTAAATAAATACCAGTCTCAAGAAATTGAAAATAATTATATTTAAAATATATTATAGAAGTCAATAAAGAACGAAAGACTAATTTGAAACATAAACTCACTGACATTAACATTAATTCCGACGAGTAGGGCGGTGTTTGCCGAGAGACAAGATATTCCAAATTAATTGGCTCACACTCCTGCTATGAGACGCCGTCCAAGCCGATTGCGAATTTGCTTATCTTAAACAAATTTGCCGATTAAAAATTCCAATTACAGTTAGATTTTTATCTTTTTTGTTAATAAATAAAAGAAATTAATTATTAAAGCAATAAATATTCGTCCAATAATTGCAAATAAAATTCATTAACTTACGAGTTCAAGGAAGGCCTACTAACATATTGATACACACAGAGTGTTTTATTTTAACCACACCTTAATCATCAACTGATTTTGTAAAAATCGCTCAATTATTCTTATAATTAAAAAAACCTTAAAATTAAATTCGTACTAAGTCATCTTTAATTCTACATTTCCACTTGTTAAAAATTTATATTTTTATTTGATTATTATGTACCGGTACCCTACATTAGTTAAATGGTTAATTTTTACATAATTATTTTAATTTCTGTAGCTCGTTTGACGCAATTATACAATGACTCGTTAGGGTGGCTTGGTCAAGAACTGCCCGGGCATATATAAGCCGCTCAGGCCTGTAACTGATCAGTCATTTGATCAACTCTCTCAGGGACTAGCTACCGTTTTATAATGGCTAAGTTGGTAAGTTAAAGTTGATTAAACATTTTTAATAAGGTTATTTAAAGGAAGCTTTAGACACAGTTATTAGAACTATAATTTGGAATATGATGAACTGCATGTATATTTGAATTAGATATCCGTACTTTATGTTGTTTAATTATCCGACCTTAATCATTCTCAATTGAAAAATATTATAAATTTTAATTTATGTATTTTCAGTGCATATACATCATATGTCTGTCAGCATTATGCTCATGGCTGGTTGCAGCTGAAGAAAAGAAAAAAAACGAAAAGAGAGGTATATTAGGAGGATTAAACGGACTTGGTATTGGTTATGGCGGAGGTTATGGCTTAGGTACTGGCCTAGCTTCCGGAATCGGTCTTCCAGCAGGAATCTCAGTTACATCTGGAGCTGGCCTCAATGCTGGAGTGAATCTTCCTTCTGGAATTAATCTGGGAGTTGGAAATCCTCTTAGTTCCGGAATTTCCTTACCGTCTAGTATCAACCTTTCATCCGGAAACAATCTCCCTTCAATTATCCAGCCTTCTGGAGCCAGTCTGCCTAGTGGAATTAACTTGGCATACGGAGGAAACCTTCCTTCAGTTTTGAATCTAATTCCCGGAGCAGGCCAGGTTACAGCCCCGGCTCCACAAACCATAGCTGTTCCTGTCGACCGTCTTGTACCTATTTCAGTATCACAGCCAGTTCCAGTTCCAGTTGACAGACCAGTACCTGTTACAGTTAACCGCGCTGTCGCATTTGCAGTGGATAGGCCTGTCGCAGTTGCAGTTGATAGGCCAGTTGCAGTGAATGTTCCTCAACCAGTCTCAGTACCAGTATCACAACCTGTACCAGTACCAGTGCCGTCCCCAGTTCCAGTTAATGTTATCAATAGAGTTCTCGTTCCAGTTCCACAGCCGTATACCGTTCTCAGAGCTGTACCCGTCCAAGTGGGAACTCCTCAAATTTGTAAGTCCTAATCTAATTTAATAACTATATTTTTAAAAAAATATAATTTGGATCATCACTAATAATATGGAATAGCCTCAGGTGCACTTTCTTCAGGAGTATCTCTCGGAAACGGCTTGAACCTGGGCTCCAGTTTGTACAGCAACAATGCCATAATTGGGAAACCCTACGGTGGTCTCTATGGTGGTCTCTACGGTGGCTCTTATTCTCTAGGAGCACCTCAACTTCTGGGAGCGAAAACACTCTTTGGAAGATAACCAAAACTTATTATTGTGTATTTGTTAAACGTTATTACAATTATTGTTTTTAATTTTAAGTGTAAATAAATGTTATTAATATTTTAAATCATATTCGTAAAATTCCTTCACCTTCCACTCAAATTTATTGTATTTAATATTATTTATTATACTATGATGTTTAAAAATGGGCATGTAACTAATAAGGTGCAAGTATGTTATAGCTCCGCACACGTATTAGCGGTAAAATTAAGTAGAAAAGTTCAAATTTATTATTATGAATTTCAACCATTAAGTATCTTAATGCAATTATTATTTATTTACTAAACATTGGACAAAATTTGTAAGTAGATATTATTATATTGTTCTACCTGTTCAGGAATACACAACCATCCAGATCGAAAGTAATTCCTCCCTTGACACTTAATGCTACAGCTAACAAGTGCAGCAGCACTTCTGTTAGTCTTTGAACCATACCAATATAACAATAATTACAGACTCATTAAGCTCGTTAAAAGGTTTATATTGTATAAAATTTTCCTGCATCTATTTTTACTTAAATACTTTACACAATATGGGTATGTCAGTTGCATTTATATGGTTTCTAAGCCATGTAGGAATCGCAGGGAATGAACATGCTGCAAGAAATTACCCCGCTTCCGGGACGGGGTAAAGCAATTTTAACCTCTTGGAAAGGAAGCCAAAGATAAATGGCAATCTTTGTGGAATGAAAGCCTAATGTGTAAATTAAAAATTATTGAAAAAGAAGGCCAAGCCCTAGGGTACCTCCAGTCGCAAATGCCGTCAAGAGGAAGTTGTACTGACCAGGCAGAGAGTAGGTCACACGAGGCTCACCCACTCCTATCTTATTTCAAAAGAAACGCCTCTGAACTGCAGCAATAATCTGATCATAAGCCATATTTTCCAACAATGCCTATATTTCACACCACACCTCAATAGCTTAGGATTAAACCCAGATATTTCAAAAAACCTCGGAGACGATGATATAACAATAGAATTAGTTTTTCAGTTTCTAAAATCACAACATTTACTGGCAAAAATATACATTGACAACATTGAACAAACGTACATTCCTGAACATTAGACAAACGTACAATCCAATGTTTTCTTACCTTGCCAAAAATCATTAATTAAATCATCTTTCAGTAGATTT
Source organism: Halyomorpha halys (assembly GCF_000696795.3). Taxonomy (NCBI): domain Eukaryota; kingdom Metazoa; phylum Arthropoda; class Insecta; order Hemiptera; family Pentatomidae; genus Halyomorpha; species Halyomorpha halys. The sequence continues at coordinate 73,108 of NW_027113814.1, read as the reverse complement.
TAAAGAAATTATGCTTTTTAAAAAGCTATATCTCGAGAATTATTGGACGCAAATAGCTCTTTTGGAGCTAATATTTCAGTAGATTTACTCTTTTTTAAATAATGTCCTCTTAGTTTTTCTAGTGTTGTTGGTAGTTTTTAGGATATATAGCTCTTCAAGGTTTTGAAACAGCCGCCATTTTTTATTCCCCCTACCTATACTTGGCAGACTCATCAGTTTTGACTAGTAATTATACATAGTTTTCATTAAAGTAATAAAAAATTGAGGTGAGACAACTGCCTTTTTTTCTTCTCGGCTCTTGTTCTATCACTATTACCTATTGCCCACAACGGGGTGGAAGATTTTAATATCTTTCAATAAATTAAGTTCGATTATAAAAAAAAAGAAAAATAAATGTGAAAGGTTTCAGAACTCTGGTATAGTATATATAATAGGTAAGAACAATTAGGTTTTACAGATTTCGAAACAGACCGATATAAATATGACAGCAATAACCAACTGTATACACATATATACAACAAGTAAATTTGCTGTAGATGACATAGTAACATGATAAAAACATGTGGAGAATCTACCCACTGATAGAACTACAATAACATTTCTAGAGAAGAAGATCTCGAGGCCATCTTCTTTTCAGACGCCTAGGAGGATTATTAGGTAATGAAGGAGAAGCCAGGTTAGAAACAAGTGGATTGATGGTTGAGAAGTTTATTATGGAAGGAACGGTATCTGGTTCTGGCCAAATCGGCAACATATGGAATATTGAGGTCCTGATGGATGACTTGATTTGTGACAAAGTAAGGAGCATTAAGGATTTTACGAAGGATTTTGGACTGTAAGAATTGGATTCTGGAATTAAAATGAAAAAAAAAAAATTTTTTTTTTACAACTTGAGTTGAAGATCGTGAAAATGATTGTATTAAATTTGTTTTGCAAATAGTATTGAAATCTTCTACACCATTGGTGCTATGGGAGTCAATCCAAGATTTAAATTTAGAACTAAATGGAGCACTTACTTTTGGCATTTTAAACTTATAAATATTACCAATAGTAAGGTAATCAAGCAACAAACTTAAAGCAGAATGTAGTGTAAATGAGACACGAAATAATCTTGAGAAATGAAGAAAACATCATGGCTATTGTTAGAAGTGACTTATTGAAGACAGAATTTGTTATATTGTTCTATTACTAATTGGATGAATATGAATTTTTTGATATCCAGATCATAACCTGGAATTTCTTCTTCATTTTTACACTTCCATTTATTATTTCGATTTTGTTCATTCAACTTAAGTAATCCAGATATGTAAATATACACACGTACCTTAAAATATGCAAAATGAAACTTTTTTAGGACTGATTTTCAACAGCAGATGGAATTTCCCGTTTTAAATTAACACTGTTTTAAAATAGGACATTTTAAATGCTATAATCTGGAAATAAGTCAATTATTTGCGTTTCATGGTTGAGAATATATGTCAAACATGAATTAATTAATAAGCATTGCTGGAATTTCTGTTATATATTATTTTCTTACTCGTTTACCATCATATATAAATATTTTAATTTAGAATCAGTTTATGATGATATCAACTCATAAAATAGGTACTTAATTAACATTAACAAAACGCTACAAATTATTATACTAAGTCTTGTATCCTAATTACTATTTTTATAAACATTCTTATTTCACCTGAGTTCATAAATGGCCGATACGTGGAAAGATAAAAGTACAAATAATTTTTACTCATTTGTGTTCTTTACTGTATGCACACTGTATCTATCTTCACAAAAAAAAATTCAAAGCAGTGGAATACTTAGATTATTGTTTTAAATAATAAAACTTTGTACCTTCCAACCAAAAGTCTAAATCTAAGGTAGACTAAGAACATTTATACAAAAGAATAAAACCAAGCTCAAGCCTACAGCTTAAAGTATTTTCATATGTTTTGCATTGTCATTAATTTTAAATTCAATTTTTTTTTTAATTTATTATAAATCACAATGTTAGTGATATCTAATGAAAAGTAAATGATCTTCTTTCTCTACGCAATTTAAATAGTACATGCAAGTAAATATGCAAAAGGTATTGGTTGTAATCTGTTTCCCTATTTATTATAATTTTTATCACTTTCGTCTTTAATATTATTATTAGATTGTAATATCTATCAATAAATAAATCTATCTATCAACTAAAAAAAATATATTATTATTACAATTTATTCTGTAATTTTGGATTTTTGTCAAATCAGCATTTATGCAATTTTAAATTTTGAACAGACAGACAAAAATTATAAACCGTAAACTTTTGGCCAGACACGTGCCAACGTTTAAGTAACTTCCGAAAATTTATGTAACACTTCCATGTCAATCTGTTGCATTTCAAATCCTTTATATAATTATTGTGTCAGTATTACATTATCTACAAGCTACAGAACGACCAAAAGGGGAGGGGTAATTCATTAATAAAACGATCAAGCCCACTCCTGAGTTATAAATACTGACCCTGGGGTTTGTTTAGCAGTCATCCAGTCCACTCGAAACCGAGAACACGTTATTATCAAGAATATGAAGATGAATAAATTGGTACTTATATATTAGTATTTGTATACTATCTGAGTTATCTGAGTACTATTCCGTCATATATATATTCATAACTATCTTTTTTTTCTCTTTTTTTATTCTGCCTTCCTTGCCATTTCTGGCATGCGGTGTATTATTCATAACTATCATCTATATTATTTTTATTTAATTATTGTATCAAAGTAGAACAGGAAAATTAGTATAACTGCAAAAATTGTCGAACTGTATTTTTATTTTATAAACTGTAGAAGTATTTGAAAACAGGCATGATTCCTTCCTGCCTAACCCCTCTCCGTCATGGGCTGCAGCAATTCAGATTATTATTATTGTAGTTTTTCCATGTTTTTTTTTTTCTTACAACTAGTTTTCAACTAGGAATTACAACTAGTTTACATTTCCAACATATTGATAAAATTAGATAAATAAAATAAAATTAAATATCTCTATATTTTTCAGTACAAAACCATCATCAGCATATCACTAGTTATGTCTGTAGTTTTAGCAACGGAAGGCGAAAAGAAAACACAACAAAAACGAGGTATCTTAGGAGGTCTTAATTTGGGAACAGGCCTCACTCCAGTAATATCTGGACTCAGCCTCACTACTGGAAATAATATTGCTACAGGACTCAACTTACCAATTGAAACAAGTATTAACTCCGGAGTGAACACAGCTACTGGAATAAACCTTTCTGGAATTAATTTTTCCCCTGTAACGAACCTTCCATCCGGTCTAACTTTGAGTTCAGGAAGCGGTGTTTCTTCTGGTTTTACCCTCAATTCTCTGATTGGTTTGCAATCGGCCCAACCAGCGCCACCTCAGCAGCCCATCGCAGTTCCAGTAGATCGCCCGATATACGTCGCTGTACCCCAACAAGTTCCCGTTGCAGTCGACAGGCCAGTACCCGTTGCAGTTAATCGAGACGTTGCCGTTCCAGTTGACCGTCCAGTTGCAGTAGCAGTAGATAGGCCAGTAGCAGTAGCAGTTCCTCAACCATTCGCAGTTCCAGTGTCACAGCAAGTACCTGTGCCAGTAGCGTCGCCAGTTCCGGTTCCAGTAGTCAATAACGTGGGTGTTCCTGCCCCGTATCCAGTTCCTATTGTGAGGTCCATCCCAGTTCCTGTTGGAGGTGCTCCTATTGGTGAGATGAAGAAATAGATATAAAGATATTAACTTATGGTACAGAATTTAAGAAGATATTAATTTCATTTTTTAATTTATAATACTTTAGGAGGACTCGGTTCTGGAATATTACTTGGTTCTAACTTGGGTTTAGCCTCTGGACCATCATTCCTTTCAACGAAATTTGGTGCCTTTGGACGTTAGTTCAACTATGATGATAAATATATAGTTATTGAGCTAAGGAAATTCCAGAGGAAAATCAGCCCAAAATCACAGCGAAAGTGTATCCGTTACTAGCAAAGAACAGGCGATAACCAAATAAACTTGTTATTAACATTTTGGAAAAGATGAAGCACCTCGTTTTTCCCTGTAGTTTTCATTATTATGTGTACATTGTTTTTAGAAATAGTATGGAATACTGAATTATAATTTAAATAATCAAATTTGTAAACAATATTATGAATTATTAATGGTTATATAAATACGGATAAATGTTGATCTCCATTCACCTCAATATAAATGAGGATTGTCTTATTATCTCTGTTGATGTTATGTTTTTTGTTGTATGTTGATTGTTATGTTTTCTTTTCTTTTAATAAAATTATGTATTTTATTTGGTAAATAGTCATATAATCCTTTTTATTTATAATCAACATCCTTACTATCATAACCTAAACACAAAAAATTTGTAAAATATGTAATAATCTTAATGCCGTGTTGCCCCAAGGCTAGGCTGGGAAAAAAGTGATGTCGGGTTTAGTTGGGGTAGGGCGGTTTTCAATCATGCTACCAGTATTCTTGTTTCTTTATAATTTATTTTGAAAACCAAAACTGAAGATATTTTTCGAAACAAATAAAAATATCTGATCTAGAAATAAAATTATAAATTATTACAACATTACATGCATTAATGTACCAATTATTACTACATTACATGCATTAATGTATTAATTATTACAACATTACATGCATTAATGTATTGATTATTATAACATTACAGATATGGGTTCTGGAGCCCTCCTGGTGTACACCCAGCCTCTAAAATTGGGTAAAAATTTGGCGGTAGAGTGTGATTCTGAGCAAATCACCTCCTTGCACAACCGTTGGTCAAGTAAAGTACTCCCTTACAAAGTACTGAACTCCTGACCCTTCATGGGTTGTAGCGGTACAGATTTTAATTTTTTACAACATCATATATGATATTATATGTCACCGAAACTGTTTTCATCCTAAAATGTAATACAGAACGCACTCTTTTTTAAAACTTACTAGAGATACTCTTCTAGAAGTCTTCAAGTGCTTTAACCAGCTGTATCTCGAACAGTTTTGTGTTCAGAGGGTAAAAAAAACGCCATATTTTTATAAAATTAAGTTTAATTTAAACAGGTATATATAAACAGTAATTTTTACTAAAAAAGAAGTTCTTTGTTTTCAAAATTAGTGAAAACTCCCAACATGAAAACATATTACTAATTTTGTGAATATTTCAAAGCTTTGACAATTCGTACTATGTATATAATATGTATATAATTGAGACTAAGGAAAAATATTTTATAGAAAATTATTAGTTAATTATAAAAGAGTAAATTGACACTTTTTCTGCAAAATTAGGCCTTTGGGGACCAAATCGACAGTTAACCCTCTGTCACCTTCAAATTTACATTAACATCAAAGACAAATATGTATATATATAATTTTTATGAGTGAAAATTCAGATTTGAATACCCAACATTTTACTTAATTTTAAAAGATTCTAAAGGTCTGGTAAGATTGAAAACATTTCCATTTTTCATCAGTCAACCATTATACACATTTTATAAATCAGAACTACTTGCTTTGGCACAAGATACCCCAGCTCTCCATCTTGTTCGCGGCAATTTCACTGTACTACTATATACCATTTTATACTATACTACTATAAAGAACTCATTATTTCCTATTCAAGCTAAATACAACATTTATATTGATAAATTATCACACTACTAACTGAAAGATTCAGCAACGGTTAAGCTACTTGCCTAACAATATTTTACACCACGCATTTTTAGACTATTCATATCGGTAAAATACAATAGAATACAAAATAAAATGAATTATAAAATATTTTTGATGTTTTAAAAAGGTTTCATCTTATATTAGATATATTTATGAAAAGTCCTTTCTGTTAACGTTTTTATTCTGTACATTTTTTTTTTTAAATATTTATTTATGGCTATTTACTGTGCATTATAATACATTTAGTAAATCTGATCTAAGTAAAATTGGAGTGTTACAGGCGTGTAGAGAAACTACCCATTGGTAGCACTCTAATGACATTTTACATTAGCTGGTCTCGTGACCATCTTCTTTTCAGGCGTCTTGGAGGATTGTCAGGAATGGAAGAGGATGCAAGATTAGAAACTAGGGGGTTTGAGTGGTTAGAGAGTTTATAATGGAAGGATATCAGGTTCGGGCTAGATCAGTTACACAGAGAACATTAAGGTCTTTATGTATGATTTTATTTGTGACAAAGTAAGAAGCATTGAGGATTTTACGAAGGATTTTGGATTGCAAGGATTGAATACGAGAGGAATTCCAAGGTTTAGTGGAGCCCCAAAGATCAACTCCATATGTCCGTACAAATTTTTAAATTAATTTTTCGAGGCTATTCCTCCATAATCAGAATCTACAATTTTACTATCTTATTAAATAAACACCTTTGTTTGAGCATGCAAGCGCGTATTTGAGTATGCGCAAACCACTAAGCGGGATAATTAATTATGGGACGCCTTGACTGGCCCCGTTCGGAAAATATTTGAAAATTAGGTTATCCACAAGTGCATTTTGAGTAACTTTTACTGTGTACTTACCTGTCAAATTAATGAGTAATCAGGCAGCAATTGATTGTCAACCGTAAGAAATTGATTCAATCATTAATCCAGTGTGTAAATAACAAAGTATATTAATTTACATCAAACTTTCTGTTGTATTCAATTAAACTATCTACCCACATAAATCTAACAATTTGGAAGCATTCCTGGGTCTGCTAGTAGGAGCTTTCATATAACCCTTACATTGCTCAAAACCATTTTTATGAACCGGCTTTTTTATGAAGATCTGACAGTCATAGAATTCGCTTTGGAGCCTAAAGCTGACGTGGAACAAAGCCGTAATGAAACCTGATTAGAACATGATTTGAGCCTGAAAGAGGTATTTACTGAAATGAATTAGGTAGGAAAGTGTTCCGCATTATAACCGGAATGACTTGGGAACATGGGTCTCAAAAGCCGTTTAAAGCTAATAGTATTCAATTTCGTTCTCTTAATTGGAGCGGATGACAAAAAAACATTTATGTGCGTGAGACACGCGCTTCCGGATTAAGAAATTACATGAAAACAGGTTTGTTTTTCCACTTTTATATGCCCGTTGATCATAAATAACCTGAACTTTTATTTTTCACTAGGGTAGTATGTACTTTTTTTTAACTGATTATAAATATCATGTTGCTTTGATTTTTTTTCAATATATAGTTTCTATAAATTTTCTATACTTACATAAAATAATAAAATGTTTCGATGCATCTAAATGCTACAATTTAAGGGCCTCTTGCTAATAATACAGATTCGATTACCATAGTATACAGTCCAATCGATTCCTGAAATATATATTACTGAACAATAATATTTAAAATGCAACTGTAAATAATAGTGATATGTGACATTTATTCAAGGGGATTGTAAATTTAAAAGCAAGAATATTTCATCAATTTTAATTTTAAAATAATATGCTATACGTTTGTTTACAAAACATTCTAATGTAGTTTACAATTTAATTCTATTGTAATTTACAAACGGATTTGAATGGTATAAACATACATTATGTGATTAATTTAGATATTCCTCGGGATAAATATTGGAGGATATTAACCAAATTAATTGTAAATTAGTGGTACCGCTGGTAGTTTTAATAAATAGAGTGGGCTGTATTTCATGAATTTTTAAATATGTGAAGAAGGGTGATATAGGGAGATAAGCCTCCCTTGATTCTTGATTGAATTATAAGGCTCATGGTTATATGGGGTTTGCTAAAAGGTTGTACAATGTGGTTTAGTATTTAATTTTGACTATGGATTGTTATGGGATTACATGAAATAATAAATGGTATTACATATAATTATAGATGCTGTAGTTTACTTCAGATGATGGTGCCTATTCTATTCTCTCTTCATTTTGCCCTGTATTTTGCTTGAGTGTAGTGTAGAACTATTCACTCATGATGAATTGTTGATCTCAGAAAAAAAAAAACAAAAAAAAAAAACGACGTGGCTCTTGAGACAGTCCACTCTTCTGTTCGTTGTAGAGGCCAAGATGGCTACCTAATGCTACCGCTTTATGTAGCTGCCACTTGGTGGCAGTATCTTTATAAATCATGAATTCATATCCATATGTGAGGGGGACATCTTCCTCAAACTTCATGGAAATATTGTTTCTAAATAAAAAATTGAGAGTAATATTCATAAATTTTTAAATTAAACAATTTAAATCTGAAATATAAAATTATAATCAACTACGAAATATCAGTATGAAAATAATTTGATTAAAAAAAAAAACCCCGACTACGTAAATAATACTATCTTGTGTTCGTTTCTGTTCTAAGAAACGGGATGTTATTGCTACGTATTAGTAGATTGTTATTGATGTCCATAACTTGGTATGGTAGTGTTTCTTTTAGATGTGGAGTGTCTTCCTCATCTAAAAGAAACTCGAGACTCTTCTCAAAACACATTAACACACTTTCTTATGTTTGCACGCGCTTAAGCAAAAGATTTCTGCACGGTGGCATTAGCAGTTACATGGGAATAAACATACTTACAAACAGCTGCAGCGTATAAGGCACAGAGTAACTTTACCACGTTTCAATATTTTTTATAAACATCATTAACAATCCACTAATATGTTTAATGAAGGTGATATACAATAAAACTCTGCCTCTTTGATGAAAAAGGAGTATTAAATAGCATAATTTCTTCTTTTTTATTTCAATGTCTTTAGTTTTTAACTTATTGATATATATTTTTTTTCAAATCCTCCTTATTTTTCATTTAAATACAATAATATATATATACAAAATACAAATTACATCTTTGTTTGCAGTATGGCATTATAAGACTAATTACAATGTTTGCTGAAGGTGGGTATACACTGGTGATATAATAACGGGGGGCTAACAGAAAATGGAGAGGGATCATTCCGGTTGGTGGTGGTAGTGGTGTGCAGAGCCCGGAGTCCTTCCCTCGGCGAGGACGTCTACCAAGGGGACAGTGCTTTGCCACCTCCCAGGTCTTGTTGAAGGGGCGATCTCTCTGAAGAGCGGGCTGGCACAGGCCTTCAGCCCATCAAAAA
>NW_027113814.1:59120-59673 GCF_000696795.3 Halyomorpha halys | reverse complement strand
TATTCACGGAATTTGTGAGACCCGGTCGTAGTTGCCACGTGTACGTGGGAAATAAGGTAATAGGGGAAAAACTCGAGAGACTGTGGAGACAGGAGCGGGTAGGCGTGGGTTATCCACTAATTCGGTGTCTCCAATAGGTAGAGACGGTCGCCGATCCGGAAGCACAACGTAAACTCGTCGCCGACCATCACGCGGGCAAAACGAACCACAGGGGGATAGAGGAAACGTTACGCGCTCTGAAACGGCTATATTTTTGGAAATCAATGAGGCGCACCGTGGGTGATTGTATCGCGTCGTGCGTCATCTGTCAACAGGCCAAGTACGATCGCCGACCCCCAGTAGCAGAACAGGTAACCACACCCACCGCACTTGAACCCTTACAATCGGTCCAAGTGGACATCTATGCCAACGAGAATCAGTCGTGGCTAACAGCGGTTGACCCGTTCAGTAAAATAGCGATGGCGTATCCTATCGAAGCGAAGACCCCGGGGGCGGTATGGGAGGGGATTCTCCAATGGTGCGCAACTTATGGGGTACCAGATGAAATCACATC
>NW_027113814.1:52636-53445 GCF_000696795.3 Halyomorpha halys | reverse complement strand
AAAGACGTAAATCATCCATTTCGGTCCCGCACAGTTCATCTTGAAGAACTGCGAATGGGGAGTATAGTGCAAGGTGCCGAGCCGGACGACGGCGCTCAGCCTGGACCATCAAGAGAGTGATTTTTGTTTCTGTGTTCTCTATTTTTTTTTTTTATTATTTTGTTTTTACTTTCAGTGATTGTATCAATTACGATTATAACTCATGTAGTAGGGCTTTTCATTGTATATTTATGTGTTAGTTCTTAGCTTCAGTGTTATGGAAATAAAATTTTTATTTTAATATTTTTATGTTAAGCATAGCTTAGAGGAATAAAAGCGAGCATATGTATATAGATTCTTTCTTGCTTTTTAATATGTTTAGTTTTAAAATTTTTCTTTGATGTTTAGCTTTACAAGTTTTTTTTCTTTTCCTTTTCTATAGTTCCTCCATATGAAGGAACTGGAGGGAGGGAGTTAGCTGTGTATATTCTCAGGATAATAAACAAGAACTCTGTCCTAGTAGGATTACTTATCTCTAAGTTTAACAGCAAACCTATTTCTATATATACCAGACGGTTGTAATAATAAAGCCAGTTGTTAAAGTAGCCTTGCCTTGTTACTCTGCCCGAACCCCCATCTATTTTAAGGTAATCATTCAGTCTTATCATAAGTGGTGCCGAAACCCGGGAGTTTTAGATTCCGAATTTTCGTTACGCGGTCAGTAATATCGCGAAACAATAACGATATCAGTAGGAATTCTTGAACCAGGAAGGGAGTTATAGGCCGTAATCTAAGATGGTGGAAGCGGCAGAAGAACTGAAGAAGCTCGA
>NW_027113814.1:49450-51054 GCF_000696795.3 Halyomorpha halys | reverse complement strand
TTGGGGGAAACGAGTCTCAACCTGGGAGAATTGGCAGGGTTGGATACAAAAGTTCTTATCCATATTATCGAGGAGTTAATGGCGGGGTACGAACTAATCATAGGGTGTGACGTACTCCAACGAGTGGGGTTTAACCTCAACGTTAACAATAGGAGATGGCGGTATAAAATCGGTAAACGAAGGTACGAAGTAATGGCTAAAGGGAAAAGTGGGAGTATGAGAATTGGGGCGGTAGACTGGGATCGGACGTTGATGCGCTTGGTCGATAAAAACGATGACCTCTTTTATCGGGAGGGAGAACTTTTGGCCACCACTGGGAAAACTGAACACCAGATCCATTTAAAGTCGGAAAACCCGATCTATGTAAAAGATAGGCGGTACCCCCAGACCATGAGGACTATTATTCGGGAGCAATTAGACGAACTTCTCAGACAGGGCATTATACGTCAAAGTAATTCTCCGTTCAATAGCCCGTTGTGGGTGGTAGAAAAAAACCAGGGCGAACGAAGTGGAGCCACAAAACAATACAGAGTCGTGGTGGACTATCGCAAGCTGAATGAGGCAACGAAGGATGAGCGTTACCCACTTCCGCGGTTCGAGGACATATTGGACCGACTATCGGGGGCGACTATTTTCAGTACCATCGATCTTAAAAGCGGGTACCATCAGGTTAAGATGGCAGAGGCAGACATACCGAAGACGGCATTTTCCTGGGGGCGGGGACATTTTGAGTTTGTGGGAATGCCTTTAGGGCTGAAGGGAGCTCCGTTGACATTCCAACGTCTCATGGATGAGCTACAGAGGGGTCTAGGGGAGGAATTCTCGCAAGTCTACATGGACGACCTGATCGTGTTCAGCAAGAACGAGCGGGAGCATGCCGAACATTTAGCACGGGTCTTTGATAGAGTGCGAGAATTCGGTCTGAAGCTATCACGTGATAAATTGAAGTTCGGACTTGGTGAAATCCGGTTCTTGGGACACGTAGTATCGCGTCAAGGGGTGCAGCCGGATCAAGAACGAGTGAAAGCGATCCGGAACGCGCCGTTGCCGAGGAATGCCCGCGGAGTGAGGAGATTCCTGGGGATGATTAATTATTACCGCAAGTTCATACCAGGGATTGCGGAAATTACGCATCCACTTAGCGAAGTTTTGAAAAAAGGGAAACGGTTCTCACTAGGTCCGGAACAGGTCGCTAGTATTGAGGAATGTCGGAGGATCTTAACGACGCGGCCCTTGCTGGCTTTCCCCGATTTCCAGAGATCATTCAAGGTGACCACAGACGCTAGCCAATTAGCTATCGGGGCCGTTCTATCGCAATATTTCGAGGAGGGCGAAAAACCTATTGCATACGCCGGACGAAAACTAAATTCGGCCGAACAACGATACAGCGCTATTGAACGCGAACTTTTGGCAGTAGTGTGGGCGGTGGAGTATTTTCGGCCATATGTGTACGGCAGGAGGTTTGAACTCGCAACTGACCATAAACCGCTCCTACACCTCGGATCTTTAAAAGAGTCATCAGCACGCGTATCGCGATGGAAGGAAAGGCTCGCGGCATATAATTTCCACATCGTGCATAAGAAGGGCGTCGACAATGTAGTGGC
>NW_027113814.1:40659-47203 GCF_000696795.3 Halyomorpha halys | reverse complement strand
TATATATATACATACACACACATACAATCTCTCACGATAGCCGAGAGTTCTAAGCCCTAGACCTCTGGCACATATATGATATTGATATTTTAGAGAGAGAAAAATGCTGCCCAAATACATCGGGTTGCTTCATTACACAGCAAAATAATCAATCCGTGGTCGATTAAATCGATTTTCTTTGACGAGAATTCGGATCAATATGCATCGTGATTAATATGCAAAGGAGCATCCTTACTTAGGTGAATTCGTATCGTATCATATTTACCGTGTAGGAGAATTTTTTGTCATAACGTCCTTTATTACTAAATTTATATAATACATAAATACAAATCACAAGTGTATACTATCATACTACTGTCTTGGATTGCCTTGTGGCATTATAAGGTTTGTTGAACGCCTGGCTACATTCAAATGATATTAAAACTGTCGCTCTATTCCTCCTCATCTGCTCAATGGTGAACCCCTGAAGTTTCGCTAAATGATGTTCACAGGAGACACCCCTCTGGAAACCAGTTTGTTCCGGTGCTGTAACATTTGCAGCATTGCTCCATTAGGTGGTGGTGTACCAGACGCTCGAACACCTTGATGATGTGCAAAAGGAAGCTGATTGGCCGAAAGTGCTCAGTCAAGTCTCCTTTTTTTTCTTGCTTGAGGAGCGGTACCACGATGACTTGTTTCCAGACCGTGGGAAAGTATTATAAGCGCATACATGAATTAAAGATGTTTAGTAAGCACGCCTTACTCGTTATGGGAAGCATCTTCAATAGCACATACGGGATCCCATCCTGACCGGACGCTCTGTTCCCTTTGGCACGACGAAATACTGACTCAAAATGGCCATAGGTGGAGAAAATGGGCATGCCGTTAGGACTAAAAGGACTGTCAGGTGGTGGTGAAGGAGTACTATTCGTCCGATCAGTATCCTTAGCCGCATAGTTCGAGGGGAGCAGGGCAGCCTGTTCCCCAGATGTCTACAAGTCCCCATCAGCTGTTAGGTGTACCGTCTTCCTCTTGGTCACGAAAGTTCTTATCAGTTTCCAGAATTGACGATGGTCTTCGTGTGTTCGTCATAGTTGTTCGTGCCATAGTGCAAGTCTTCCAGTCACGTATTGAACTTGATATCTGTGGGGTCATAGCATGGGCAATGACTGATTTCAGACTATAGTCATGCGTTATGATATAGATGTTGCGGAGGTTATTTTGTTGGCAAATAAGAGTAAGCACATGCTTCGGTGGCTTCCTGCTGTGATTGGGAAGTGTATATATATATTTGATATGTTCCTTTTTGCCAGCTCCTGGATGACAGTGGTAACGATTTCTACCGCTTCGTCCACCTCTTCATGTGTACGACACGGTACTATCGCAGGCAGTGTTTTGTCAACCCTTGATTTATCCACTGATGTTTAAAGGTGTGAACCCCTGGATGGAAAAAAGGCCAATCTGGTCTTCGTGATTTAAGTGCCCAGTGGATTACTACCGCCACATAACCAGGCGGTGTGTCGAGCGTTGAACTGATTCGTTGCCTGGGCATGTTCCAGCAGAAGCTTCATGGAAGTGAGCGCAGCCCTCGGCCTCTCATAAACATAGCTGTAGTCTTAGGGGCTGCTGCTGAGTCTTCTTCACGGATGTTCCACCCATGAGTTCAGAAAAAGCTAGGTCCTCATTGACTAACCTGGTGTTCCTCTTATGCCTAGCAGGCACTGATGTCGATTGTGCCAGTTCTTGCTTAGCTCTACTCTTCTTGATGAGTTCCTGCCGTACTGGAGACCCCTTAGAATTGGCTAAGTGTCCTACCATTCCATAACATAACTTGCACTGAGATGGTCTCCTCACAGGACAATCTGTGAGGAGGTGGGGTTCCCCACATCGAGGGCACACGAAATGCCTATCACAATAGGCCATAATATGACCATATTGTTGGCAACTTGCGACACAGTACTGGACAACAATCTTCTTTGAATGGGCTTGCCCTAAAGCGCACATGGTCAATGGCTTGAAGTGCTTGTAAGGAAGATCAAGAGACTGTATGGTCAGTTATTAATTGAATTAAGTCCAGTGGGGATCGCTGGCCATCTTCATGCTGCCTAGTCAGGCGCCGAGCCATTTTGAATCCCAGCAGGTGTTGTCGGAGGTTATCAGTAATGTCATCTTTGATTTACATCAAAGCCATATAGGACAAACTTTTTATAACGCTTTATCCCACGTGGCGAAAAAGTGTGAAACTGCACGTTTTTGTCGGTGCTTAGTAATGATATTGTGTTCATATGGTCCTTGGCCGTTTCTAGGTAGATACGGGTTTGCTCTTGCGAGGAGTTGGTCCAAAAGTGAGTAATATTGATGCTGTTTAGCATAACCTTAATTGATGGCTGAGAGATAGCCGGGGAAATGATGATAGGTGGCGGCTTCTTGGGTGCAGATTATAATGTATTTTTTGCTTCACTCTCTTGATTAGGTGGTTAGGGAGTTCGTCATGGAAGGAGTGGTATCTGGTTCTGGCCAAATTGGTTATATGGAACATTAAAATCTTGATTGATGACATTATTTGTGACAAATTAAAGAACAATATAGTTTAGATTGTTGGTCCAGTAATACATAAATATAAATAATCATAATGTATACATTTTATTTTATTATACAATTTATAAAAACGGTTTGTTATTAGTAAATCAAGACCATTCATTGGATGTAACTGATTAGAAATATTGTTAATATCTATTTTCATCTTAAAATAAATATATTTTCAATGTATTAACTCGAACCATTGAAATTGAAACTGTAATATTATTGCCTATCGTCAATCAATGTTTGTTCTTATCTCTAGTTATTTGTTGTTTATTTAAAGTTTCATTACATTTCGAGTTTTCTAATAGCAGTTTTATTCTTAAAAATTATCTCAAAATGATAAATAACTATCAAACCTTGAATAGTAATAACTGATAATATTTTTGTTGACTGTAACAACACGAAGTGAATCTAACTTTAAAAATTCATATTTGTGATTTTTTTTTCGATCGAACGCTATCTTAATAAAAGAGTTCGTTTACTAAAATATTCACGTAAGTTTAATTTCAAATATATTTAATTAATTGCGATACATTTTTGTGTTCATAAAATACTTAGATTGCATAAGGTATACAAAGGAATTGTCCAAATGTCCAATCAATTTGTTCGTCAAATTCCAACATTTTATATAATAACATGTCTTACTGCATTGAGCTTAAACTTTTGACCAGATACGAGCCGCAATTTTCAGTGACTTCCTAAAATTTATGTAATACTTCTATATTACACTTTTGTATTTCAAGTCCTTTACGTAATTTTGTTTGTCTTTTTTTCATTATTTACATAGTTCCAAGAGTGGGGTGAGGCGGAAAATACAAAACATGAACAAGACCACCCGAGATATAAAAACCGACTCAGGCCAGTAATCCACCAGTTGTCGAATAAACCTCACACAAGCTCTACTAATAATATAAAGATGGATAAATCGGTAACGACCTCCTGCAATATCTTTTAATATTTTAGTTGTATTTTATCGTATCATTATGTATATTTTATATTAACATATATGATGGAGTTATTTAATTTTATTATATATTACTAATAACTATATTTTGCAATTAATATTCAATTTATTTTCATAATATTTTCCAGCTTGCTATATTATTAATAAGTAATTTAATACTTCCTGTTAAAGTGGATAAATGGAACATTAAAATGGTCAGTTTCCCATTATTTTATTCTACAGCTATCAGCTTCAGGAATAATTAATGATAAATTAAGTATTTATCTGTGACGAACTATTTCTATTACAAAAACTCTTTTTCCAAGAATTATTTACAAACCTAAACCAAATTTCAGCATATTATTTTTTTTAAAAAAAAGTTTTAACTGTTCTGATTCCATTTGTTATCAATTTCAATTCTGAATTATTTGATATTTTTTTTATTAGTTTATTTTTAGAGACTAATGATCTAATTAGAATCGTCGAGTAATAAGAAAAGTTTCCCTACTAGATATTAGAGATAGATTCCTTATACTGAAAAAATAGAGGATGTAACAAATGCCCCCTGAGATTAATTCCCATTTCATATTTTCCTCGATTAAAATATTAATGATACAGTTGGTAGTATCTTATTATTTCAGTCGAAAAGATAATCGAAAAAATTGATGGTAACTAAATGTTAGACTGAAACTTATGTTTTAATTTTTAGTAGAAAACAAAAACAAAAAAAAAGTTCTACCTCATCATTGTAGATGACTGACCTATTTTAACTAGAGTGATAAGTAAAATTTTCATTTCATTGGCTCACCACGGAATAAAATTCAACCTCTTAGGCCAGAATCCCTAACTAAATATCGGGTTCAAAAATATTTTTTATTTTTCAAAAATCATTATTAACATTGATTGATGTTTGATTGCATCCTTTATAAATGACACTAGTTAGACGCATAATTTTAATAATGATTACATTTTTTGTATCTAAAAAAAGGACTAAATTACTTTTCAGTTCAAAGCTATCATCTGCCTGTCATTAATGGTATTAATGGTAGCAGCGGAAAATGAAAAGAAAATACACGAAAAACGAGGTATCCTGGGAGGTCTGAACTTGGGAACAGGTCTCGCTCCTGCAAGCTCCGGACTCATCAGCCTCACTTCGGGGAATAATATTGCTACAGGACTCAACTTACCAATTGAAACAAGTATTCCTTCCGGAGTTAATACAGCTTCAGGAATAAACCTTTCTGGAATTAATTTTGCCCCTGCAACGAACCTTCCATCCGGTCTAACTTTGAGTTCAGGAAGCGGTGTTTCTTCTGGTTTGAACCTCAATTCTCTGATTGGTATACAGTCGGCCCAACCAGCGCCATCTCAACAGACCATCGCAGTTCCTGTGGATCGGCCGATATACGTCACTGTACCACAACAAGTTCCCGTTGCAGTCAACAGGCCAGTACCAGTTACAATCAACAGGGCCGTAGCTGTACCTGTGGACCGCCCTGTTGCAGTTGCAGTAGATAGGCCAGTAGCAGTAGCAGTTCCTCAACCAGTCGCTGTTCCAGTACAACAACAAGTACCTGTACCAGTAGCATCTCCAGTTCCAGTTCAAGTAGTCAACAATGTTCCTGTTCCTGTCCCTTATCCGGTTCAAGTTGTGAGGGCTGTCCCAATTTCTGTTGGTGCTGCTCCTATCGGTAAGTTAATTATTATGAGTATTCAAGATATGAATTAAAAAAAAGAATGATATTTTAAAAACCTTTATTATACATTCTTCTAATATTTTAGGTGGACTTGGTTATGGATCTCTTGGATCTAACTTTGCTTTGGGCTCTGGACAATCACTCCTTTCAAACAAATTTGGCACTTTCTAAAGTTAGTTTTAGTTTACAAGTGAATAATTGTTAATTATTTTTAGGAATATAATGTTGATAATGTTTTTATAAATGTGTACTGGGAATGGTCTCTTCCGTTCTTATTATTGTTGATGATTTTTTTGTTAATAAAATTGTTTTCTAAATAATTGAATGATTTATTTTATTTATACTATAAGTGCCCTTAATTTTTAAATAAAAAAAAGAACCATTAGAAAGTTTGCAATGAGCAATAAATTGGATCAGAGAAACTAATTATTTCATTAAATACGGTAATGGTCATTGACAAAATTTACTGTGTATTAATGATAAAACATTTCTTAAAACAAGTCTACGTGAACACTCAAAATTTTCGGCAGTAAACTTGTAAAATTATTTACGAGGAAACCATATTACTGAAGTTAAGCAAAAATGCTTTTTAAACATACCAAAATATAGGTTTCAAATTTTAGTGGAGTTCAAAATCACATTCTCAGCGTTAGAAAGTAAAAGCACTTTGATAAAATAATTATTTAAATTAATAAATATTTAACTGTCTTGTAAGTTTTTATCATAACATCAAGAATGAACATATTCATTATGAAATAGTTAATTATTTCAAATAAACAAAATTTGGCTTTTAACTACTCTCAGACTATCTCAATAAGGATAAGATCACACAGTATCACACAGTCTGATATCAAAGATCACTCAATTTTAAAGCAATATTAAGAGTTTAATCAAAACTGTTAGAGCTTCAATAATGATCATAATGAGGAGATAATAAATAATATCTAATACACTTTTATATCGATACTTAAAACCTTCAAGGGTAGGGAAAGAACATTAACCCAAATGAATGGTTCATCTGAATGTTTATGTAAAATCCAACAAATTTTACAATTTTGACATGGAAATTGGAAAACAGGGTATGCCCCACGACAGCAATAAGTATGTAATGTATTGCCTCAACTATCTGTACACCTATTTGTAAAAACAGTCAGAGATTAAAAATAATCTTAATATAATATATGATATTAATAAGTAAAGCAAATAAAAAAAGTAAAGCAAATATTCTGTTAAATCATATCAACGTTAAAAAGTTTAGTGAATTCCAAAAAGAAGTTACTCAACGTTAAATAGTAAACTACTTTAATAAAATAATTGTTCCAATATAAATAATCATTTAAAT
>NW_027113814.1:37363-39467 GCF_000696795.3 Halyomorpha halys | reverse complement strand
CATTTCTATATCTTTAGTATATTTCTTTTAAATATATTTTTAATTATAATTCATTTAAAGTTACATTATTTAGTTACATTAGTGGCAAACCCATTTGAAACCTCTCGCCATATGATCAATTACAATGAATTAATTAAAAAAGAACGTGTGTTGTTATCTGAAAATTATAAATGTTTTGTAATATATGAAGTGTAAATATTGTTCTATTGAAGAATAAAGAACGTAATTATCGTTACATATATATCTTTCTCGTTTCACACGAACACGCACTAAACTACCAACAACACTAGAAAATCTAAGGGAACATTATTTAAATAAGCGTAAATATGCTGAAATGTTAGTCCTAAAAGAGCTATTTGCGTCCAATTGTTCTCGAGATATAGATAGGTTTTTAAAAAGCAAAATTTCTTAAAAATCTACTGAAAGATTAGTAGTTAGTTAATTTATTTTGAGAAATCTATATCTCAGGAACTATGTGACCTACAGGTGTCTATTAGCACTCAAATCAAAGATAGTTTAATGGACTATAAAGAAGTTAAAGACCTTTACCTTCGCAGGAATAGTAGTTTTCATGATATTTGCTAAAATAAATTGATTTATAGTTGATCGGAGAATAAGTTTAATTTATGAAAAACTTCATTTCAGTAACCATTGGGCGTACAGATGTCTGCCAGCGCTCAAATTAAAGCTAGTTAAATTTACTACAAAATAGTTAATAATGTTTATCTTACTAGGAGTAGTAGTTTTTATGATATTCGACAAAATAAACTCTCAAAATGTTAATTTCTAGTTGTTCGTATAAAATGTTGGATTTTTGAAAATGTATATCTCTAAATTCATTAGACGTATATATGTCCGCCAACACTAAAAATAAAGGAAATTTAACTTACTATAAAGTAGTTTATGACACTTATCTTCTAGGGATAGTAGTTTTTATGATACCACAAGTGAATATAAATTTGGCAAATGAAAATTTGTCCGATCAACTATAAATCAATTTATTTTACCAAATTTCATGTAAACTGTTACTCCTACGAAGATACACATCATAAACTACTTTATAGATCATTAAAATAGCTTTAATTTGAATGATAAAAGACATCTGTACGTGAAATGGTTTTTGAGATATAAATTTTACAAAATAAATTCACTAACTACTAATATTTCAGTACGTCCCATACAACATTTTTATGAAATTTAATAGCTATTTAAAAAGCTTTGTTTTTTTTTTCGCTTTGAAACAGCCGCCATTTTCCCCCTACCTATACTTGGGAGACTCATCAATTTTGACTATTAATTATACATAGTTTTCATTAAAGTAATCAAAAATTGGGGTGAGATAACTGCCTTTTTTCTCCTCTTGGGCTCTTATACTATTAAGAGGAGGGTAAAAACTACAGCTGTGTTATAAATCTTTAAGAAAACTTTATATTTAAAAATTAATAAATAAAAACTACTTAGCCAAAAAAGAAAAAAAAACGCCGTCTAGGGCTTTTCTCCAAAAGTGTTTCTACTTTTTTTAAAAATTTATTATGTACCTGAGGCACACTTCACTCCAAAATGATTCTCGGAATACGAAAATACCATTCCTTATTTTGAATCATTATGTTTTGGAATTATTAGAACAAATTTTAAATAATAAAAACAATTTATTTAATTAACACATGTATAATAATTTGGAATGATTTTGAAACGTAGTACAAAATTTCGCTCTCATATACCAATACAATGATACTGTGAAGTTAATAAATGTGTGTATTATATTGTTCTGGCGTTACATTTAATATTTAGTCAGCACATAAACAATTATTTATTTTTTTAAATGGTGTAAAACCTGTAGAACAGATTCGTTATCTTGGACTACATCTTGACAAACGACTAACCTGGAATCCTCACACAAGACTGAAAAGACTGGAAACTGCACATAGATTTCGACTATTACAGCACTTACTAGACAAACGGTCTAAACTTCCAACTCATAACAAAAGACTGATCTACATGACAATAATAAGGCCCATCTGGACATACGGAGTTGAGCTTTGGGGCTCCACTAAACCTTCGAATTCCTCTCGTATCCAATCTTTACAATCCAAAATCCTTCGTA
>NW_027113814.1:32179-37313 GCF_000696795.3 Halyomorpha halys | reverse complement strand
TATGATAATAAAATAAATAAAAATAATGAAATATGTGTGTGAATAAAATATATTATATTAACTAAATATATTAAAATGGGAGCGGGTAGCTGATAAAGTACTAAGTACTACCTTGCACTCGAGCTCAAATCCGACTGTGGCAAATTATTTTGTTTCACTGTTCTCCCTCTTTTCTTCAAAAATAGTTTGAATTAACAATTTTAACTTTTTTTAAATTAAGAAGTCCCCATTTCATTTTATATTTTACTTTAAAAAGTATAGATTGCAATCCTAATCAGATCAGTTACATCAGACAAAAATTCCTATGAGGTAAATATTAAGTTTTTGGTACGCTTTTACCACACCCCAATCAAAATAAGATGTGTTTGTGTACCAAAGAGAAATTTAAATAAAGTACGCATAATAAAATAATGGTGAGTGTAAAAGTAAGTGGTAATATCTATAATGAGGTTATCGTGATACATATTGTTCGAATTTTTACATGCTTTTCTGTAATGGAAAACATGAAAGTCCTTCCTACTTGAAAGCTAAACACTATTCTTTCAAACAAATAAATCTAGGTTATTGTATAGCGCGAAAAATATCGCCATTGTTCTTGATCTCAGTTATGACAAGACGAGAACACATAAAAATGGTTTCATGCCTTCGATTGCCATTCGATGCCATTTTTCGAACCGACCTCCAGTGTCCAGAACAGCTCCATACTATCATTCTGTCATTTCTACCCTCCGTAAGGATTAGTCTTCTCTTTTCCAACTATACGGCGGACATTGTAGAGCATAACTACAGAAAAATACCCGTCAATGCATATGCCCACGACATCGCCATCTATAGAAGCAGTGTTAGTGCCACTACAGCTCTGTGACACATCAAAACGACATACAGATGTAGGCATATCACAAAGAAACTTCAGAACATCAACATCAACCTAAATCCGACTAAGACCGACTATGTTATACTTCGGGACTGAACGCTAAACTAAGTTTTAATATTTTCAAACAATTTCACCCTAAGTAGACGGGCCTTAGTTTTAAATGAGAATCAGTTTCTAATTGTTTTCAAATTATCTACTCCAATCAACTATCGAAGTTACAGTACTCGAATCCAGGTTTCACTGTACTAGTGGATTAATGCCCCTGCTATAAATCGCAATATCATTAGCATAAGTGATAATTTCAATAGAAGTCTGAAATTTTATGAAATGTGTGAATACATTAGGGTCGCAGTGAAAGCGCTGTCCCGATCCAGGCAGAAACGAATTCCTTTTTTTGTTTGTTTAGTTTAGGTATAAATTTAAATTTATACTTTAACCGTTTCCTGACTTTTTATTGGTAAGTTCGATAGGATCTACATTATATTCACTTTTTATGCTAAATTTTGAAGTTGTTGCTTCACAACATTTCCTGATTTAATATTTTATATACTCTTTATTATATCATACAGTCCAACATTTCGGCCATCCTTAATGACAATCTATAAAATAACAGCTCTAATTATACATTCATTTTTAACAAAAACATTATTACTAATAAAATAGCATATCTTAAATACAAATTTACTACTCACATCAATAATTTAAAAATTGTAAAAAAATAAAACATTAGGGAATTATATTGATTTAATAATAAGCTTGCCTTAGCTTATGTTTAATCACTTATGTTGTTACTCTTCATATTGAATTTTAAAACTTTTAATTTGGGATCAACTTAACACTTCTTTATCACAAGAATATTTTCAACCTTCCTTACACTCAGGCATACGATTAATTTCTTCCAAACTGTATTTTGGCTAAAATTCTTATTCCTTTTAGTGTTACAATTTATATCAAAGTTAATTGTAAATAGTAACACAAAATTTATATCAAAGTTAATTGTAAATAGTAACACAACATTTATATCAAAGTTAATTGTAAATAGTAACACACAATTTATATCAAAGTTAATTGTAAATAGTAACACAAAATTTACCCATAATTTCCCTGTGAGTTGTAAATTTGTATTTAAGGTATGCTATTTTATTAGTAATAATGTTGTTTGTTAAAAATGAATAGCAATATCTAAATTAAAGAAATCAATTTTGGCCACAAAGTTTCTTTAAAACTTATGAAATTTTAATATTTGTTTTCAATTGTTTTGCGTTTACTGTTTTTTTTGTCTATATAAATATCAAAACCTTTTAATTCTTCTTACATATTAATTAAAACCGATACCATACATAAATGTTTAACAACTTCCATCGAGTGGTAACCGACCTGTAGTTTTAGCTCATTTTGAAATGTTGCTGGCTATAAGTAAATTTCTTCTAAAATACCTTCATTTGATAGTAAATGTTTTAAGAGTAAAATAAGGGATCCTTTTTATTGAGAATATTGGGATTCTCTCTAATTATTTTTTATGTTTTGATCTCCCTGGGAAATCGAGTGTTGCGGTCTTGAGAGTACACTAACCAATACTCATTATAAATTAATGTTTTAAAGGTATGATGAGAAAGGCTCTATCGGAGGGCAGGAATGGTTCGCCCATGTTCTAGTAAACAATAAATTTGCAATTTACCTCAATATAATTTTTTTTTTTTTTATGGAAAGCACTTATAAAGTTGATTAATTTACTTACCAAATGTAAGTAATAATAATAAGTAATAATAAGTAATAAATAAGTAAATGTAATCGTCGGACATTTCTTATTAATGAAGCTACTATCACTACCTGAGGGCCAAACCAAGTTTAGAACTAATTTATTTCATTAGTTTTTTTCTTTTCACTTCTCATGTTTCAAGTATTTCCTTCACAGAATTCCTAGCTTTTTTTTTTATCACGTACCGGCCACTAAGGACCATGCGAACATCATTGCTTCTTTGAGAGTCTTGATTTCCTTTCTTCCCATCGCAGCTTCATGATCCTCGACTGCCTTTCTTTGAACCACTTCGTGCCCTCTCTTTTCTTCTTCCAATATTGGCGAGATTTTTCAGTTTTGTCCTGTATGTGTCTCTATCTAGGCAGTCGGTATCTGAAAATTTAAAATTCTTCAATAATTTTGTCATTTGCCTCGTGTATCCTCCCATGCTTTTGTAGCTAAAAAATTTTTGAAAGATTTTTTTGTTCAGTCTTTCCTCCTTCATCGTTTTCATTTGCCCATAGAACATCAGCATTCGGATTCTTATCCCAGTTTTCAGGTCTTTGATTTTTCTGCAGATATCTTTGTTAGGTCTTCGCCTGTAATCTTCCAGTGTTTTCCTGGGCCCATAGATTTTTTAAAGATCCTCCTTTCTATTTTTAGCGGCTTTTCCAAGTTGGGTAGGCATGTGGTCTTTACCCCGTATAAAATCACAGGCCTCATCACAACGTTGTAATGCCTTAACTATGCATTAATTATCTAATTTTGTGATTTTCTCTCGGATGCTCTCTTTCTCAGAACCGTTGTGACATATTATTTCCCCCAAATACCTAAATTTTCTGTTCACATTTATTCCTAGTTTAATATAATATATATTTGTATGTATTTTTCTCATATTTATCCTGTAATTTATCTACTCTAAATCATAAATTCATTTTGTAGACATGGGTGTAGAGAGGCAACTCTAGGAGGGATGGAGTACTTCCACTCTAGCACAAGCCTGCTTCACACAGAAAGATTTTTAAGAAAAAATACTAAGAAGTGAAAAAAAAGGAAACTTACTGCTATTTCGCCAGATAGATGCCTTATAACACTAATTATAATTAATATTTTACCCTCATGCAAGATAAATGCTGATTTCTATTCGTTTTCAAGCATTTTGAGTTGGTTTACCAATCCCTGGGGGTTGTTTTGTGAATTTATTTGGGAAATGGGAACTGCTACTACTTTTAAAACATCATTTAACCAGTTTCAAATTGAGCTCTTATATGCGTCAATACGTCAAATCGCTACTCAGATATTATTTTCTCCAAATTTACTTCTAGGTCTTTGAATTCCATTTCTCGGAAAATATTGAACGTAGAATACAAGCTGGGTTCAGTTATAACATCATTAAATGCACCATAAAGTGTTTCATAATAATTATTTTTCTAGGAATAGGTTAATTACTTTTACCAAAGTATATCCAAAGAATATTATCTGTCATTATTTGGAAAATAATATTAGTGTTTGAAAAAATGTATTTCGGAAAATGTTGAGGTTAAAGAGTTCTATCATTGCTCAAATATTAACAAATGTAAGCTAATTTATACTTTTTTTCGTGTAATAATTAAACTAAACGTTTAGTTTTCAAGATATTGAGTACTGAATAAAAAAAGAGTAAAAATTAATTTTTTTTTTTAATAAAATGAACTTTAATGTTTTGCTTTTAGAGAAGTTTAATACCTAATTTTCAAGGATATTTACTGTATCTGTTACGACGTAAATTTTGCGAAGTAAAAAAATGAACTCTTCTAACATAAAACGTAGAAAACAAATACAGTATTATACAAAAAAATAAATGTGTAAAGAAACCAAAAATATTTCTGTAAATATTAACTTAAAAAAAAAAAAAAAAAAAAAAATTGAATCTATTCATTGCATATGGGTTTCTTGGGAAGAAAACGAATGGCACCGCATTACACCTGTCACTCAACATTTTGGTTGGGTAAAAATCTAAAATCTGATATATCGATAGCTTTGTTCACAGTTGTGCTAGAAACATTTCCACCAACTTTACGAACAATTCAAAAATCTGTGGTCGATTTAAGGAAGCGTTATAGTACAAGTCGGGAAGAAAAAAAGTTAGTTATCTCACCCCAATTTTTGATTACTTCAATGAAAACTATGTATAATTACTAGTCAAAATTAATCAGTATGCTAAGTATAGGTAGGGGGAATAAAAAATGACGGCTCCTCCAAAACCTTAAAAACACCTTAATTTTTCATTCGGACCTCTATATCTTCAAAACTACTGTGGTGGCATGATTAACGTCTTCAGCGGCAATAGTTGACGTTTGCAAAGAGAGTATTTGAAATGGGTTTGCCACTGTCGAAATTATTATTAACATTTCTATATCTTTAGTATATTTCTTTTAAATATATTTTTAATTATAATTCATTTAAAGTTACATTATTTAGTTACATTAGTGGCAAACCCATTTGAAACCTCTCGCCATATGATCAATTACAATGAATTAATT